>NC_088784.1:111123842-111426873 GCF_958450345.1 Calliphora vicina
TTTGTCAAGCTTATCCATTATTTAATGCTTAATGAGCAGACGATATTGACTTTTTTCAAATTTCTCACACAAACTAAATGCCGCAGCTTGTTCAAATTTTGACAGGAGACAACTGACAGATCTCTGTTGACAGGAGCAGTGTTGCCCTTTCAGTTAAGAGCCGGGACATTAAAAAAGTCGCTGACTTATTGACCCATCCTCGAAATCAAATGAAGAAATGAAAGAAAATCAGTTGAAGTTTTTATACTTTCACATAGTAAACTTTTGCTGTTTTTTCCTTTTAACTCAAATTGAAAAAAGTTTCAAGGGTTTTTATTTTTGTCAGTCGTGGCTGACACGAATTTATTTATATTGGTTTGTGGGTGTATTTAAGATAACATTTATGTTTTACAATCCAGCAGTTCTAGGAGACTGTCCCAAACTATTGATTTTACCTATCACTTTAGGTGACAACTAGTTACATAACTAGTTACATATTTTAACACGTGCATGACCCTTTTGGATTACAATAAGACTATCTGGAATAGCTGGGCCAAAGTGATCAAAGCATTGGATTCACATACCGGTTACATAGACTCAGTTACCTTACAAGCTACCTAACTGGTTACTTGATCAGCTACATAATTAGTTATTTTAACATGTACGAGTTGACCTCAAATATAACCGATTGCTTGTAAACAAGTCTTCCTCCGCTAACCCTCCAATATATTACTTCTGCTGGGTAAAATAACTACATACTTTCTAAAGTGCAATACAAAATAAACGTTTAAAGTAAGTACACTCTAGATTACTTAGAGACACTTAAGTGACAATTGTCTTCAAGATAGATTACCTGGGATGTATAAAGTAACTAATTGACTTCTCTCTGCACTACAAAGAGCACATACGTGTCAAATGATCCAAAATATATAAATTGGAGACAGCCAAGTGGTCAGATATTAGTGAAAATTAGTGTCTATAAGGGATACATTCAACGTATTAAAAAATTTACAGCAAAATAACAGACCTTGAACAAAACTTCTCCTCCCTTTGAAGTTTGTTTCTTTTCTCTTCTTTTTTTGTTAGCAAATTGTTTCATTTGCAAATGTGGAATTTAAAATTAAGTGGCTGTTAAAAAGTATTGCACAACAGCAACAACAAAAAAACGAAAAAGTTTTTTAAAAATTTATTGCCATTTTTAAAGGGACCCCTCCTTAAATCGCGCACTGCCAGACAAACGAAAAAAACACACACAATCAGTCGTCGTTTTCCGTTCATTCATTCAGTCAGTCATTTTGCTAATGAGGGTGAGTTGCTGTTGCCGTCGTTGCTGGCTTCGGACGTTTTTTTGTTCGAGTTTGAGAATGGCGTCAACAAAAAATGCCTCAACTTTATTATTCAATTATCCCTTAACGCGCTTTTTTGTACTTTTTCCTTGTTTTTTATTTTTGTATTTTTTTTATTTTAATTTCTGCAAATTTGTTCAAGTGCTATTAATGAAGCAATTTAAACACACAATTTTACACAAATTTATAGCTGCAGTTGCAAGTTGTTTATCATTTGAAATTTATTCGCAAACACTTGTTTTTGTTTTCAAAGTTTATTTTTTTGTCTTGTTTTTCTTTTTAAACTAATTAGATTTTCATCTTGTAATTTGTAATTTGCACATGAAATTGTAGAGAACAGAATGTTGTTTGTATGAATCTGTGTGTGTTTTTAGGTTGCACTGATTAATGGTGTGATGAAGAACATTATCTGTAATTTATGCACAATTTTAGTTTGCCTGAACGTGTCTGAGTGTGAAAATAAAAATAAATCTAATGTGTATAAGAAATACTTACTACAATGAATTCGAAATTCCTACTTGTGTAATAAAGTGAAAATTAACATTTTTGCACTGTGTTTTGCTATTTATTGTTTGCTTTTGTTGCCATAATGGAATTTTACCTGATGATGCAATATTTATGAGGCAATTTCAATTTCATTCTTTAATTGGTAATTCTAATAAAATTTTAATTTGCTTAAACAAATTTGACATTTTAAAACGTTTTTCTTTGGGCATTTTTGTTAAGGATGTTGCACCGTGGGTTCAAGTATTGAAATATTTGAACCCACTGTGGCGATTAATTCAGGAAAACCGTAATTTTAATACATACACAGAAAAAACTATTTCTTAAACCATTTCAATTCAAATATTATTCACATATTGAACTGATTTCAATTATTTCATAATTAAATCAATTATTCATTTGCTCAAAAAAAAAAATTCTTGATATTTTCTGTTGAATTTTGAGTTTTGAATTTGATTATTTTGACAATTGAATATACAATTTTCGTATTGGTTGAATTTCAAATACAAAAATTATTGAATAGATAATTTTCGTAATTGAACACACATTTTTGTTATTTTTTGTGTTTCAATTACGAAAATTATCTATTCAATAATTTTTGTATTTGAAATTCAACCAATAACGAAAATTGTATATTCAATTGTCAAAATAATCAAATTCAAAACTCAAAATTATCAAGAAATATTTTTTTTGAGCAAATGAATAATTGATTTAATTATGAAAACTGACTTGTATTGGGACAAAGTTATCATTTTGATCATTTCTTTTCTGAATTGACCAAGAGATTGTATGGAAGAAAAAATATTGTTTAGGTACAGGCCGTCCCTATGTATTGTAGAAACACTTTGTTTAAAATATTAGGATGATAGGATAACGTTAACTGGTGCCGCAACGATGCTGAAGTTTTGAGGTGCATTTACAAGGGGAAAAATTAAATTTTTTCAGTTTTTGTAAAAATGTTGCCATTAAGCAATTACTTTTGCAATTTAATTTAAAAGAATCGAAATGTGTACGTTATTTTCGTTCTAATAAGATATAATACACAAAAATTGGTTAAAAAATGTCAAAGTTGTTAAAAATTCGCTAGGCCATTAACGTGTCTCAGGCCACTACAACATGAAATGTAGAAACAAAATTAACATATTTTGTGAAATACTAAAATAAATTCTTTTTACCTTAAATATATCCATATTTACTTGTTTATGAGTTTTTGTCTTCGTAAGATACATATTCGCTGGTATGACCAAAAAATGTAATTTCTTTAACGGCAGTTTCAAAGCTCCAATTTTTTCCAAAATTTTTAAAAATTTTGTTAAACAAATTTCAGAATTTTTTGATCATCACATTGGGATTTATTAAGAACATAATAGAGAATAAAAAGTATGACAATAGTTTTTCCGTACCTGCTATTTAAATTTTGAGATTTTCAAGAAAAACTAATTTTTTTGGTAAAATTTGAAGTAAAACCTATTCAGAATATTATAGTCCTGATAGTTTTAAATATAGTCTGAAAGTCTTACTAAAATCGGAAAACGCTAACCCTTAAATCGTGAAGGTCAAAGGTCGAATTTTTCAATATTTGGAATTTCTTATGGAAAGGTACACGCAGAGGAAAAATATAATTGGGCATGGTTACTGTAACCATTAAATAGTGTTACAAGATTTTTAACAATATTATAGTCACAGTAACCATTTACATGATTGTGGTAACCATAATATGGTTAATTTACGATTCACATGATTGTATCAATAATATATATGGTTACAGTAAACAAATATATGTTTGTGGCAACCATATTTATGATGAATAATTTTATCATAATATGTTGTTCTCAGATTATGATAAGCCTTAAGCCGAGAGCACCATAATATGATAAGTCCTTCACCATATGAATGGTTGTCACAAACATATATTTGTTTACTGTAACCATATATATGGTTGATACAATCATGTGAATCGTAAAATAACCATATTATGGTTACCACAATCATGTAAATGGTTAATGTGACTATAATATAGTTAAAAAACTTGTAACAATATTGAAATGGTTACAGTACCCATGCCCAACTATATTTTTTCTCTGCGTGTAGGGAAATGTTGGGCCGATTTTGATAAAACTTAAGAAAAATATAATATGAAGTCTAGTATTTACAAAACCAACAGAAACATTTAAATTAACCCTTAATAACATTTAGAGTCCCCCCGGCCTGTACCTAGACATTTTTTTTCGTCCATACAATCTTGGAGCAGTCTAATGTATACCCACATATTAATGGTGTTTATTTATGTTAATGTCATCCAGTTTTCTATTATATATTTTTACTTTTTTTATAAAAAATGTTTGACATTAATTAAAGGTCAATAACGAAAAGAATTTTTAATATTTTTGAACAATTCAATATGATTTGTATTTCAATATGATTCAATTTCTTCGATTTCTTAAACAAAATGGTACAAAATCTACCAAAATTGGAAAATCGTGTCTAAGTCTAATTATACATACATATGTATGTATATTGAGGGACTATATTCAAAACCCTCTATCTTTGATTTTCACGAAAATGAATTTTTTATTGTAAAATATATTGTGAATTTCACAACGAACATGTTTTATTTGATTTTTTTTTATAAAATTAATTTTCAAATATTTTTTTGGAGTAATTTCTACTTGCAATACATGATTTCTAACTAATTTTTGCATGGTTAATATGAATTTTACATTTTTCAATCATTTATCAAAATAGCGAAAGCCGATTCTGAACTGAATTATACAAACATATAAGGTCCATGGAATAAAAATAAATGGTTTAAGTTGGAATTTGCTTAAAAAAAGTGTATACTTTTAAAATGTCATCATCATGGTTGTGGCTACCAAAACCGCAACCATTATTTACCTAAAGCTCTATCCAATTTTGCTGCGGATAATAAAGTTATTGAACAGAAGTTCTTAGAGAAGATAGATATTAAATTGCAAACGTGATTAAGCTCTAATCACTTCAAAATCGAGATGATTATCCATACATTTAAATGATTTGTTAATCACTTCAAATTGACATGATTAAATCTTAATCATTTCATTAATCGCCTGAATATACCTCTAACTGATGATGATGTAGCATCGGCCACAATGAACATACCTTTCAGATGTACTACCGATAAATAAATATTTCATAAACAACCATAAATAATCCATCAATTCTCACAATTCCATCATTAATAAGTTTAAATAATCTGCTGATAACTTTATTAAAGTATTTCTTTCCATTTTTAATGCTTTAAAGAAATATAAATTAGTTTGTTGATTTTTTATTTGTCAACTTAATCACTTTACTGTCAACTTAATCATCTCAAATGTAATGTGAACGGCTTTGATTAACTTAGAGCTAGTTTCTTACTTGTCAGTTAAACTCAGCTTAACACGCTGTTATATTAATCCTGAAACATATTTTGCCGGAATTTAACCAATGATTGTGTTTCTCACTAGTGGATTAATTTTGTTAGCATTGCCATACTTTTCAGTCAAATCACATGTTTATTCTTCAAATTTTTTCATATAAATATGGCAATACTATACATTTTATAAGAAAAAGCAACCGCGTTACATAACTTTTTTTGTAAATTTTAACTTTCTAAAAGAAAAAGCGACATAAAAGTATATAAAATGTATATTAAAAAATATATTGATGTTTATAAAGCAAATAAAAACAAAGAGCTGCTGTGCTGAATTGTTTATTTTATTTTCCATCTGTTTGTGCTTTGGCATTTTATACTTAGGTTTAACTCACCAATGATGCTCAGTTAAACCTAGATTATATAGCATATAAACAATAAGTGAGAAACACAATTTTTAGTTTAATTTAGGTTTAAGCGAAGAATGTAGATTATCTCTATCCCAGAAACTAGCTCTTATTCACCATTTTGCTTAAACGCGTTTAAAACCCCAAGTGTGAACATAGCATTATACAGGACATATTGAACCAAAACTTCTATATTCTTGTTCACTATCAATTCAGCCAAATAAGTGGAAGAATTTGCAAGATTTGAAGAGCTTAATACCACCGTCATTTAATACCATTATTTTTATTTTTATGATAACTTACTCTAATCAAACTTCAAAAAACTTTTTTGCTATAACTTTTTGTTTAATATTGTTTATTTTTTTATCTTATGTAATTATTAGTATAAAACGTTCGACAGACTAACCACTATTATTAAATTAGCCGTTATCTTAAATAAATTACGTTAAAAGAATACAGATGGCATAAATGAAATCAAAATAATTTATTTTTATTAAAATGCAAAACCCTCTGGGAAAATCCATTTTAAAACGGACAGAAAACTGCTATTTTCGGATTTGACATATTCGATTTTAATGAAATTTATCACACATATTACGGTTCCAAAGCATTCCTCAAATCAATGACTTTTTCATCGGAAACTCTTTCCATTTCAAAAATATCGCGATTTGAAAATTGAAAAATTTTTTAAAATTGTCTAAAATTATATACACATAGAGACATAATTGCCCATAACATTGAAACTACTCAAAGACCAACATAAATATTGATTCCATTTTAAAATCAATTTTCGGAGTATATTTTTCAATGTAAAAAGTATCAAAAGACACCTAAACTCTCTACTATATTCGTTCAAAATAATTCCGATGGAGACTCGATTAGTTCAGGATTTATAAAGTAAAACGTTATTAAAAGTACGTTTTTTCATATAAAAATTTAAGCAAATAGAAAACGGAACACATTCGAATCATTTAAAATGTATGTAGTAAAATACAAGTGCTTAAATTTGTATATGATTTTATATGAAAAAACGTATTTTTAATACATATATAATTTTAGACAATTTGAAAAAAATTTTCAATTTTCAAATCGCGATATTTTTACATCGGAATGAGTTTCCATTGAAAAAGTCACTGATATGAGAAACAAATTATGGGATATATTATGTATGTGGTAAATTACATTAAAATTGGAGATGGTAAATCCGACTGCTGTCCGCTTTGACATGTATCTTCCCCTATATCTGATCATATTCATACATACACATTGAATATTTTTGGAAAGCAAAACCCTCTATCTATCATAAAGTCTACAATAATGCATTATTTTAAAAACCAATTACATGTGAGGTTCAGTAGTTGCTTTTAATAAATATTGTAGAATACCGAATTTTAATAACTCAACTAATACGCGAAAAACAGTTTTTTGGCTCTCCTGAAAAGTTGTGTTTTTCAAGATAGAGGGTTTTGAATATAGTCCCTCGATATGTATTCTATCTTTCCAGGAGAGTTGTTCTTTCCAAATTTTCAATGTAATCACAATATTAAAATGATAACAACAAATAATAATCTCCCCACACTTGTTTATAAGAATGTTTCTACAGCAACAAATTTACGGCATACTTCATTGAACGAATAAAGGATGATAAAAAAAAATTTACATTTTATTTATTCTCTTTTTTTATAATATTTATGACAAAAAAAAACCTAATTTTAAACACCAATTTTATAACCTCTAAGATCCTGTTTATGTTTTTCCTGTTGTGTTTAGAGATGCCAAAAGGGGAATCCCGTTCCCGAAAATCCCTTCTTAAATACCGGGATTTTTCTTTATTAAATAAGGGAAATTGTAATTTGTATGTTCCTTTTTAAAGCATTTTGACTTAAACATACTACAATATAGTAAATAAAAACAGCGGTATTTTTGGTTTTCATTGGAAAATCAATTTTTCATCATATTTTTTGTAAGTTATCTAACAAACCCCAATTAAAATCATCTTCAAACGAAATTGATTTTATCTCAGATGAGGAGCTCGAACAAAATGAAAATATTTCGATTACTCAAAGGCTTAAAGATATTTTTAATAAATGCAAAAGCCCCTAAATAACAATAACGAAACAAAATTATAATGGGAAATGAACTTGCAAAAGAAATTGATCATTTTATTTCTGAAGGATCAAGAGGAAAATACTTGCAGATTTGTTACAAGTATTTGCAAACGGTTTTGCCTATGTGAAAGATGTTTTTTCAGCATCAGCATATGTCGGAAACAAAATTCGTTCCAGAATGACAGATGAAACCATAGATGCAATAGCATTCTTAGGAAGCTATTTAAAATAAACACTAATTTTTTACTAAGGTACTGCTTTTTACCAGTGTGTACATTCTTTATTTAATTAATTGCGAAATAAAAAAATTACTTTCAATTGTGAAGACATATGTATGTACGTTTCTTTCTTATAATTTTCGGGATATAGACTTCCCGAAAATACCGAAACCCCGGGACGGTCTTTATCAAACCCCGAACACCGGGATTTTCAAAAATCAGTCCCGATTAGCATCTCTAGTTGTGTTATATGTACAGTATTTAGAAAGCACCATAATTTCTGCCTATGAAAAATAATATTAAAGGTAGAAATATGTACAGAAATCTAAACAGAAAATAAATGTATTTCTACTAAGGTTGACTACCGATTCAAAGCGGTTAAAAGGAAACGGTAACGCTATTTGTATTATTTCGGTAACTTCATCCTGAATTAAATTATGTATTAATAAAATTTTAAATAAATTTACAAAGTTTTAAATTCTTAAAATTCTATAAACTCAGTTATTGCAAACAAAAAAATTTATTTTCATAATTTAAAATTATTTATGGAATAGCGGTAACGGTATTTACGATTAGTTGAGCTGAAAGAGTATTTTAGGGGCAAAGCTACGTTTACAATGATGGAGAGAGTACTCCACTCTGCAGCAAATTATATTTCTTTCTCTTTTTTAATCCACTCCAGAATCGAAAAATTTCTACTCCAGAGATTATTTTAACTCGGTTAATCATAGATAAAAAATACACATACATAGATGGGAAACTCTCTTGTCAAAGACCTAATTCAGTTGTCAGTTTATGTACAAAATTGTTTCTGTGTAAAACAACTTTAAAAATTTGTATGCTTATTTAAAATACATATTTTGGAAATATAAGTTTTAAATTTCTTAAAAATTCCCCTCAACCAAATTGAAATTGAAAAATAATCTTTTCTTATTCTTTAAAAGAACAAACAAAACACAATAAAGTAAAATAAATAAAAAAAAAATACTAATATATGTTAAATGCAAGATCCATTAAAAACTCATAGTCAGCATAAAATATTTTTTTATAAAAAGAACTAAAGAACAAAAAACCAAAAAAAAAAATGGAAAAGAAACCAACAACATACAATTTTGCTTTTATTTTTATGTTCAAAACCATGTTCAACTCCATCCATCAGCAGAATAAAAAAAAAAAAAAATAAAACTTCAAATACACTCGACTCGAGTTCACATGTTTTGGTCTTAAACCAAAACGGGAGGGGGCAAAGGGGGATTGAACTACAACAACTGACAAACCACGTACATACGTACGTACGTATAAAACTGGCAATATTCAGACACATGTTTGGCTCCAAAGAACTTAAACCATTTTTTTTCTATGTTTCTATAGGTGTATGTGTGAGTGTGTGTATGTGTGTGTGTGTGTCTGTGGTTGGATAAATCTGTGTGAGTGTGCTGAAAATATGAAATCCAACCACTGGCAAAACACAACTAGATGAACGAAAGAACAGCAGAAAAAAAATAAAATAATTCAAGAAACGAAGTAAAAAACAAAAGCGCCAAGAGAAATAATTGAGCTTGAAGCAAACGAAAACAACAAATCATCAGACAATGAAATCATCTGACCCAGTTGGTAACTTGGGCTAGATTTTATTTGTGCAAGTTGACAGTAAATTCGAAATTTCCTATTGGGTATTTTTGCCATATTTTGAGTTTAATTGAGTTTAACAACAACAACTCAAATGTACTACTTACTATGCATACTTAAACGAGTAGAGTGTATGCACACTGGGCCAAGCAAGCATTAAATAAGATTTTGTTTTTAAATTATTCGTATGAATTTCCGAAACAAATTTTAGGATGCCTTCAGATTGTGTAAGGATTTGCAAAATTGTCTGTTTAATGAAAGATTTTATTACAGCTTTGTGAGCCACAGAAACTAGACAATATTATTTTATTATTTCATGCAATATTTAAAAAACTAACTTTAATTTTCCACAAAACTTTTAAAATTTTTTTTAAATTAAAAAAATGTTTGGTATTTTAAAGTAAATACTTATTAATATTGGCCTCTAATTTAAAATTAAAATAAGGCAAGTCTAAAGCAAATAATTATTAATTTCATTATTATTTTTAACTCAGAAACGTTTAAAGTATTTACTGTTTTACAAAATTAATTCTTAATCCTTTGCTGCAGGAAAAGGTATTAATTTTAAAAATGTTGTCTTGTTTTTCCAACTTTAATGCAATAATCGCAAAATTTTCTAGTTTCTGCAGTATTCAAAAAAATAATTAGTATATTATAGTATTAATTTTCAAAACTATTTTTAAGGTTTGAAAGTTCATTGAATTAAGCATAAATTTATACAAAAACAAGTAAGAGTACTATATTCGGCTGTGCCGAATCTTATATTCCCTTCACCGAATTATACTTCAAAATTTTAAATATTTTTAGGTAAACAAAATTTAATTTTTTTCCAGTTATTTTTTTCATTTTTTGGAAAAAAAAATTTTTCGATTGTTATTTTAAAATTTTTAAATTTTTTTTTAAATTAAAAAATTTTTTTTTTTTAAATTTAAAATTTTTTTTTAAATTAAAAAATTTTTTTTTTTAAATTTAAAATTTTTTATTTTTGATTTTAAAATTTTTTTTTGTGAAAAAAAAATTCGGGTTAAACATTTTTTTCCGATTTTGACCCATTGTAGGTCCATCTTACCACGGTCTTATATACGTCGCACAGTGGTATGAGAAAAAAAAAAGA
Organism: Calliphora vicina; assembly: GCF_958450345.1. Lineage (NCBI taxonomy): Eukaryota > Metazoa > Arthropoda > Insecta > Diptera > Calliphoridae > Calliphora > Calliphora vicina. The sequence continues at coordinate 111,134,539 of NC_088784.1, forward strand.
GGGAAATAAATCTGTAACTTCTAAACGCTTAATCCGATTTGAATGAAATTACACATGCGCAAAGAGGAAGTGTTGTCGAGTTTAAGTTTTGAATTTGGACCTCATGGGCACACCAGGAGCGGGGCCAGGGGTCCCCAAAGTAGGACACCTCGGGTATGTTCAATTTTAAAAATGATTCTATTTCTTCGTTTGTGTTCCGATTTCAAAAAAATTACGTATATGGAATCTTCTCGTCGAGCTCTACATAAAACCTCAATTATCTCATATAGCTTAGGAGATATTCGCATTTGAAAATTAAATTTTCAATATTTTTACCCACCCTACTCCAGTTTTTTGATGACTGAGGTTCCAAAAATTTCTCCATTTTTCTTTTATAGGTTCTAAAATTCTCAGCGAGTTGTTTATTTTTCCCTAATTTATTTGACACGTAAAAAACATAAGGTAGACATATTATATATCAATGGATAGAGGATTTTGTCTACTTTTCAAAAATGTATATAACTTTTGACAATTAAAAAATTCATGGAATAATTTTTTGAAAAATATGACAAAAAATGCTTTTTATTGAATTTTGCATAGATACAAATTTTTCAAATTGAAATAACATTTTTATTTATGAATATTTTTTAATGCAATCTCACAGTTATGTAGATTTTTCTATTTAAAAGGGAAAAATAGAAACAAATTTTGAAATTTATAAACAGGAATCCGGCAATTCCCAAAAAATTATTGAAAAATCCCAAAAATGGGATTTTTCGTTTTTTGGCTATAATATCCATACCAGGGGCGGGGTTATCGGAACCCTTTACAAACTAATTAAGATCTCATTTGGGCCATCTAAAATATTTTACTATATTTTGATATCGAGTATGCGATTTGAGAATTTTTGCCCTAAAGTTGAATTTTATATAAAAAAGAGGCATTTTTTGAATGGACCTGATCCCGTCGGTATCAAAAATTATAAACGTTTTTTTCATTTAAAATATTTGGCGTAAAGTTAGCTTTTCAAAAAGTACAAAAAAGTTGCGAAAAATCGTCTTTTTTTAAAAATTGAACATACCCGAGGTGTCCAACTTTGGGAACCCCTGGTCCCGCTCCCTGTGAAATTTCATTCAAATCGGCATAAGGGTTTATAAGTTACAGATTTATTTCCCTCTTTTTTTATTCTCATACCACTGTGCGTCGTTGCAAATGTCTTTGAAATATCTATCATTAGATAACCATATTGTCTATATTAATGTCTTAGTAATCCAGATATGGGTCAAAAATAGTTCAAAAATCGAGGTTGTCTTGGTATTTTCCTCATATCTCAGCCATTTGTGGACCGATTTTGCTGATTTTAAATAGCAAAATTCTCGAAAGCATGTCTGACAGAATTATTGCAGATTTGGATCCCGAAGATATCTGAGGTCTTCAGAAAATTGATTTCAACAGACAGACGGACATGGCTTAATCGACTCCGCTATCTATAATGATCCAGAATATATATACTTTATAGGGTAGGAAATGAAAATGACAAACTTATATATACCCTTCTCACGAAGGTGGTGCTATTATTTTGACCGCAGCTGTATTTAAATTTTAGTTTCACTTATAATTTTTCGCCCAGAAGTATTACCTTAATTATTTATATGCTGTAAGTTAGAAACTGTTTGTACATACATATATATCAAATTAACATACATATATCAAATTAACAATAAACTCTTGCACTTAAGTTTCGAAGTATATTTTTAAATTTTCAAAACTTTAAGAGGTGAAAGTTTAGTAACCTAGATTTCGGAAGGTCGCTGAGTTTTTTCTTTTCGAATACTACAAAAAAATAATGAATTCAGTTCAACGATTCTCCAAAATTTTCGATTTTCCTCATTAGGGTGAAATGAAAAATTATTGCACAATCATGTAACCGTTTAATATCTAATTGATGGACCACATTTTTGAAGTTTTTTTACATATATCGTAGCATTGATTGATCAGTTATTTCTGCAAAGTTATGCAAATGTTTGTATGTCAAATTTAAACTTCATAACCAGTAAGGCTATTCAACTTCAAGTGTTTTTATTTTTAAATGGAATAAGATAAATCGATATTTACTAAACAAACATTTGGCTTTTTTTACCTAATTATATTATGAGAAGTATAGGATTAATACCCATTTTTAGCATATGCCTGTTAGCCTGTAACCTCTGATATCAATATTTTTAAGATTTCATGCCTTCATAAAACTATTCTTTAGTCAAAACGTAAAAAATGTTGTACACTTCGTGCCTAAATTGGAATAAAAAAATCTACAACATTGAACATTTTTTTGTGCTTACAATTTTGAGTCAAAAGGTGCAACATTTTTTGTTTTTATCCATATACACATAACATATGGGGGATTTCATGTCTAGTGAACCAACTTTTGAAATCGATGTCTTCCGATCTATTGGATTGTAATTCAGACACAATTTGTGAACAGGATCGGTAAAGAACTCTCTGAGTTAGAGGGGGCAAAATGTGTCTTAAATATTTTAGATAAATATTTCTTCAATCTTTCGAAAAAAAGTGTTTAATATTTGAAGAAATAGCTATCTAAAATATTTGAGAAACATTTTGCTAAGAAGGTAATAAGTTACATGGATAAGAAAAAACAACTGCTTGGCCAAAATGTAACATTTTGACCACCTTTAACTCAGAGAGTTCTCGACCGATCTTGTTGAAAAATTGTGTCTGGTGCAAATTTCATCCCGATCGGAAGACATCGATTTCAAAAGTTGGTTCAATTGACATGAAATCCCCCATATATTTTAAATAGTAAATTATGAAAATGTTACAGCAAGGAAATTTTGACCACAATATTGCATACTTTGCACCATTGTTCTGAGTTTTACTTAATTCATAGTTGGCACTCAGTCCCCTCTGTTGCCCACTAACTTCTCTCTTCCTGCCTATTCATCAGCCACCCATTGTGCTGTTCTACAGTAGCAGCAGTAACTGTAAAAGCATTTTTTTCACATGTATTTTCTTTATTGGAAAAACAAAAAATAGTACCCAGTGCTGGTAACACTTTATACGGCACATAAACCCCACTTCTCTACTGGGGAGTCTATACATAGACTACAAAAACATTTACCAACACACTTGCAAAAACACACACAGATACATAAATATATGTATGAATGTGGCTGTGTGAGTGCTAGTATTGTCAGTTCGTAAGTAGTACAAGTAGTCTGCTGCTCTTCATTCGAGACATCAGTTTGAAAAGGGGTTTGTGGCGGACTGGTGGGGGTAGGTTGTTTCAGCAAAGTTTGAGGACAAGTATTTGCAAGAGCAAATTGTTGCCGCAATTGTATGACCGAAGAGAGCAAGAGATGAGATACATGCAAAACGTATAGAGAAAGAGCAAGAGTTTATTTTTATATTATTCTACTAAATACCTATTTAATATTCAGTTTAATTTAGTTTTGCTTATTTTTTATCTTTTTTTTGTTTTGTTGTTTATATTTGTTTAAAATGTTGTTGCTGTTTTGCGAAATGAAATACAACAAAAAGAAATGAAATTGTATATAAAAGTACGGAAATGAGAACAACTACAAAAATATTGTTTATGAAACGATTTCTATGCGTGGGTCAGCATTAAAAATGTTTTTTTTTTGTTTTTATTCTTGAATAAAATAAACAATTTCAACTTTTAATCATACAATTCAGCAAAATAATGAAAATCAAAGAATAAAGTAGCACAAATTCATTTGATAATTGTTTTCAATGGTTATTAGGTGCTATATGTAATAAAATATTTGTCATCAAAGGATTTAGATTTTTAGATTTAGAATGGGGAAATTAAATGACTGGATTAACTGGAAAGCTAATAATTTTCTTAATATTATCTACAAAATCCTTGCTACAAATTAACAACGCCAAAATGAAGTGTATCGATAAATCATTAAAATGTTTAAAATGAAAATTCAGCGCTATTTTCATATTTTCCGGCCACTATGAAGTTTAATCTTAACGAAATATGTACTTATTAAGAGATGTTACAAAATAGTTGACCTTAATCTAGCTCTTAAGATTTTGAAATTATTTTATATATAAATTTTAACCCTCACTCAACTTAATATTTCAAATCGTTATATCGCTATGTTGTCAGCAAAAAGGTCTTTGTGGTTTAATTTGAAAGCCATAGAAGTTTCTCATGGTTCTTTGTGATAAGTTCGGACTTAGTAAATATATTTGGGAATATAATGAAATTCGAATAATTAAATAAAAAAAATTCTAAAAATTACACATATTTACAAGGAGAAAAAATTATTTTTTTTTCAATTTTTTTTAAAACATTTTGCAATTAAATAATTACTTTTGCAATTTAATTTAAAAGAACCGAAATGTGTAAGTAATTGTCGTTCTAATAAGATATAAAAGACAAAAATTGGTTAAAAAATGTTAAAGTTATTAAAAAATCGCCAGGCCACTGGAACAAGAAATGTACGAACAAAATTAACATATTTTGAGAAATATTAAAATAAAAGTTTATTCTTACTTAAAATATATCCATATTTACTTGTATATGCGTTTTTATCTTCATAGGATACAGTTAACCTATTCGCAGGTATAACCAAAAAAAAATTTCAATTCAAATTTTTAAAAATTTTGTTAAACAAATTTCAGAATTTTTTTATCATCTTATGGGGATTTATTTACAACTAGGGTTTTTAATTTCCCGACCTTTTTTGAATCCCGGGAATCGGTAAGATTTTTCTCTACATTCCCGGGTACCCGGCTATTCCCGAAATATATAAAAATACTGTAAACTATGAATATTACAGCAAAATTTTATATAAAAGCTTAGTGTTATAATCATTATATATAGAGCTTCGTATTAATTAATTCAATTTGAGCTTAATTCACTAAAATCTTAATTCGTAATTAAAAAATGTCAGCCTTTCATTTCATAAATCCATTCTCAATATCTAATTCTTTAGCTTCCTTCAAAACCTTCATTTTGAAGTTAATTAATAACAGAATTTTTTTAACTTTTTTTTTAAAAAAAAAGAAATAGACTTATAACTTGTTTCCTTTGTAGTTTTGTCAGTTTTTAATTTCCGGGAATCCCGACTAAAAATCCCGGGAATCGGGTAGTGCAAAATTGTCAAAATTCCCGGGAAATTTGTACCGGGAATTCCCGGGATAAAAACCCTATTTACAACATAATAGGGAATAAAAATGTGAAAATAGAATTTCAATACCTTCTATAGTTTTTCCGTACCTGCGATTTAAATTTTGCGATTTTCGTGAAAAACTAATTTTTTGGCCATATTTTGGCGAATGAGCCCAATTTACTTACTGTTATTAATTTTAAGTAAAATCTGTTCAGAATATTATAGTCCAGGTAATTTTAAATATACAGTGAGTGTCACTCAAAATCGTACAACATATTTTTTTTAAATATTATGAAATTATACAGGCAATAATAAGTGATTATATAAAAAATTAAAAGTAATTTTTTTAATTGGAACAAAAAATATGTATTTCAACAAAAAAAATAACAAAACCTCAATTCCAGAAAAAAATATTGATGAAAATTAAAAAATATCACAAAATTCATATTTCACTTCTTATATTAAATTTTATATTAAATTTTAATTAAAAATTAAAAAAAAATGTTAATATTAAATAATCCTAATACTTTGTAGGGTATCCTTTGCTATTTTTTAGTGCCTGTACGATTTTAAGTGAAGAGTTAATATTCTGGGCACTGACGGTGTTAGATAAGGCCAATTAAAATTATACCATATTTTCTGATATGTAATAGCACACACAATATAAAAATAGTATTTTAAAATATTTCCAAAACATCAACTTTCTAAAACTAATGAATAAAACTTTACTACGATGGTGTACGATTTTAAGTAGTCTGAAAGTTTTCCTAAAATCGGAAAACGTGCTCTTAAGGGCACGTTATTGTAACTACTAGACTTCATTTTATATTTTACTTAAGTTTCATCAAAATCAGCCCAAAAATATACAACATTTTGCTATCTTTCCATGAGAAATTCCAAATATTGAAAAATTTAATCTTTGACCTTCACGATTTAAGGGTTGGCATTTTTCGATTTTAGGAAAACTTTCAGACTATATTTAAAATTACCTGGACTATAATATTCTGAATTTTATAATATATAATATTATATTTTATTTTTTTTTTTTGTAAATTTATTTAATGCTTATTCTGTTTTTAGTTTTATAATGAAAATCCAAAACGAAAATGAGATTAGAATTAGCTTAGTATACACAATATGCAACTTATTGAAGTAAATTCGTTGGTGGAACTCAACAAATATCTGAGCAAAGTTGTCGACGGACAGCCGTATTAGTCCAATGAATGTACTCCTGTAATTTCTTTAAAAATATTCTTTCGGTAATTTTATTCAGAGTGCCGCCATGTCCCACTTCATATATTGTTGCAAATTTTCGTACTGAAATCTTGTACAACGACGTGCCGAGATGGTACAACACGATAAAATAAATTTAAATTTATTTTATTATCCACCCCCCAAACGTTTGACCAGGATTCGCGACCGATACAGGGTGGCGCACAATGAGCCATATGGTTTGAATTCTTTCCAACTTTTTTAATTATTATTTTTTAGATTTATCATTCTGTAGAAACTTAACATTTAATGGTTATTTGTAAGTTGAAATGGTTGTACATAATATAATATGTTTGCCTATTTATCATTATTTAGATGCTTGAAAAACAATTACATATGTTTCGTTGAACTATACTGAAATTTATAATTGCGGTGAACATAGAAATATTTACAGTAACTAAAATATTGTTGAAATTGAATCAAAATAACAATTTTATGTGTACGACAACAATATATTGTTACAAAGAACATCATATAGTTGCCGAACCATGTTTTTACTCTGCAAATATCTGCCACAAGAAACTCAAAGTGCTGGTTTTTGAACTGACAAACATTCCTCGGGCAGAAAGAACACTTCAAGAGAATTTTTTTTCTTTTAACATAAATTTCTTTTATTTATTAACTAAAAGTAGATTTTAAAATCAATTCAAAACAAGTTAGAATCCTATATTCGCCTGTTAACCATCTTATATACAAGGATAGACTAGGTTTTCTACCGCTTAAAAAATAGTTTTTCCTAAATGTTGATTTTTCGAATATCGATAAGATATTTTTAATTTTTTTTAAGTGTTACATATATACATTATTATGTTAAAATACCACTTAGCTCTGGGAATTGGGAATTTAATTTCAATCGCAGAGATATGCTGGACATTGTATGATAATGAAGCTACAAAAATATATGTAATTAATGAATACTTCCTATCCAAATTTGCTATCTAAGGTAAAATAATAAAGATATTAGTGATTTTTAGTTAAATTTGAAATATTTTTTTATGCTAAATTTTTGGGGTACTTTAAAATAAAATTCTTAATAAATGCGAAATTAACCCTAGGCTCTCTTTTGTTGTGTCATATTTCTGACTTTCTCGCTGAATTTTTCATTTTGGAGTATTCAAGGACTTATAGTAAAATTTTCCATAAATCCCTGTTTTAATGTTTTTTTTGATCTTTTTAAAAGAAGGACAAAAAAGACCCATGCCTTGAGGATTTAGAGGGTTAACATATTCTACAAAAATGTTCTCCATAACATTTTACATAAATTTGCTGAACACATTTTATAGCTCAAATGTAAGGATCCCAAGGTTTCTTATGCCGATTAACAATAAGAATGTGCCAGAGTTGGGAAACTTTAAAACTCCCTCAAATGAATTTAAGATGTAAAGTTTCAAAATGCCGATACACGTGTCTTTTTTTGTCTCCTCTATCAAAATTTATTGTAATTTTTTTTTGTATTTGTTAAAAAAAAGTTATTCATTCCAAAAATTATTTATGATTAACCTGAATTTATATTTAACCTGAAAAATTGTTTCTGCATCTAAAAACTGATTTGGATTTTATTTGATATATGTATGTGGGATTTTATGTCAAGCGAATTAACTTTTGAAATTTGCACCAAGGTTAGTCCTATTGGACACAATTTTCCAGCAAGATCGAAACTCTCTGATTTGAAGGGGATCAAAATTTGACATTTTGGACAAACAGGTGTTATACCTATTGTTCTTAGCAAATTTTAGTTATGAAGCTATTTCTTGAATCTTTTGAAAAACAAAATTTAAAAAAAAAATTTAGAATCAAAAACAGTTTTTTTCAAAATGGGCCTTTTTTCTCATGTCAAGTTGGTTCACTTGAAATGAAATCCCCATAACTTTTTAAGTGAAAAATAATTTTTGTTGTGAACAAATTTTTTAATAAAAAGGTATTAATGGGCCGATTTTTCTGACTTTCAATGATATTTAAAATTTTATAGATACCAAAGTAATGACTATTTAACACCCTATTTGTAAGCGTTTGTGGTAAGTATTTGTCTCCAATGATATCACTGTATTGAAATAAATGAGTTAAAATGCCAATGTACATATAAACATAAGTAGTACAAAGTAATTATATTAGCATTTTAATAAATTACATGGAAATGAAAGTTTTTGCTCAGTTCTTACATTTATTCTTATATGTATAGGTATTTACAATAGAATAAAAATACATACATATTTATTTTCAATTAGACTTAATGGAAAAATTACCATACTTCCTGTTGAGTAATTTTAGTTGCAGCAGAAACTTTAATTTATTGGTTGTTTACAGATAATTTATTTTTCAGATGGATACTTAAGTATTTTATGTAAAAGTGTATGTCACTCAGTATGTTACAACACTGTTAAAATGTATAAAAACAAATTAACAAGAAAATCTATCTAAAAAATAAGAAGTAAGAGTGTTATATTCAGCTGTGCCGAATCTTGTATACGCAACATCAATGTGTAGTTTTGATCTTCTAAAGAGACTTGGTACGAACTGCTCAGAATTAGATAGAGAGTTTCATTTCTTAAAACTTTAAAAGACTTATGTCAAAATTTATGTTAATATCATTACATTTAATGATAATAAAATATGTTGTCGGATATTTTAAATGTTTCAACTTTGGGTGCTTGTAACTTTTTATATGGACGAGATAACTGTTAGCAAGTTGTTTTTGTAGTATTTGAAATTTTATTGCAAATATAGATGATATTTTAAAATAAAAAATTTTGAACCTCCGTAGGCCCGACATATCTAAAAAACTAAAAACAGATAGAGCAAAATTAAAAAAAAAATAAATAAATAAACCTAAATTACTCTTGACCTAAAAGTGATAGCCTACACGTGTATATATGTTTTTTGTATATCTTCTCTAGGACTATTTATATTTCAAATATCAGCTCATTCGGATTATAAATAGATTTTTGGCGATTTTTTTTAAAAAATGTGAGACCCAAGGTGGCGTGTAATTTGTTAATTAAACGTAAAGAGCTTTATGTAACCTTTGGTATCTTTGGTGACCCCCACTGAAATTTTCCGGCAAAAATTTTCGTCGAATATTTTAATCCTTAAATATTCTTTTTAAAGGGCCTTTTTTTGATTTTTTCGAAAAAGGGTCAAATTGACCCCTAAAGAGAGGAGCTAGAGGTTTAAGAAATTCCACAAAAATGATCACCATAAAATTCCACCATATAACTTTGACAACAAGAATTCTCTTCGACATTAACTTACAACATTTTTTTCAGTTAGTATAATGCACCCTTCGTTCCAAAAAATGTACAATATATGCAATTGTAAGTAAATAGTTGTATTTTATAATGTGTATCTGCAGAACTATAATTTTGATGGTCTTCAAACTTTATAGTATCAAAAAGTTAATACGAATCAATTTCTTATCACTGCATGAAGTTTAACCAAAAATGTGATGGATCGGACCATACAAAGTAAATAGTTATTTCTAAATATTTTGTGAACTCTAATTGCAAGATTCGAGGGCGTAGCACCTCCCATAGAGATTTAATATTGATTTAGAATATCTGGGGAACCAAAATGGAAGGGGTCGGAAAAGGAGGTGAGTCACCTCCCATACAAAATAATAATTGCAAGGTTCTTCAAACTTTGTCCGCATAGCTCTCTTACCATTTCACATAGCTTGGCTGAAAATGTTCGGGATTGCATTAGTGGTCGCGCTACAAATTAAATAAGTAATTTTGAATATTGGAGAACTATAATTCTAAAAGTATTTAAACTCAGTATCAATAAATTTATTACCATTTTACGGAGGTTAGCTAAAAACGAATTTATTCCTGATCCCTGTTCGAAGTTTAGCTAAGCATGATCGGCTTAGTAGGAATGATCCCTCCCTTATAAAGGAAAGTTAAAGTAAAGCTTGATATTTACATAAAAGGTTTAAAAATGGGTGGGATCAGAGTAGTGGAGTAGTATCTCCCATACAAAATTAGTTAGTTATTTTCGAATATCAAGCGAACTGTAATTGAGAGATTCATAAATTTTGTATGTGTTATTTTCGTATCATTGTACGTAGTTAGGTTTTATCAGAAATCCATTCATATTTTTTTAATTTTACTAGGGTAGGGGTAGCGAAGTGCACCGGGTTATGCTAGTCAACATAATTATGACTGCTCAAACAGTTTTCCAGGGTGACATTTGTATGGGGGCTAGGTAAAATCATAGTTCCCATTTTCAAAACCAAACAACCTTCTCAACAGAGAGAATTTGAGAAAATGTCAACCAGCTAGCTCCTATCGTTTGGGCCATAATGTGCTTTCAACAGACAGACAGACGAAAATAGCTAGATCGTTATAGAATCTTGTAAGGACTCAGAATACAAATTTGTGGTTCTACAACCAATATTTTGATATGTTACAAAAGGAATGACAAAATCAATATACCTCCCATCTTTTTTGATGGTGGGTATAAAAACAAATATATGTATGTGGGTAAAGTTACAAAGTATTTCCAAAAGTTTCTATTTAATAACGTAAGAAAGTTTGCTTGTAGCTTTTTAATTAATTTCTCCAACAACTTGACTAGTATTTAATTAAGAACATTTAAGTATTTAATATTAATAAAAATACATACTGGGTATTTTTAATCTTTTTAGTTGTTTAAATGTTTTTGAGAATTTGAAAATGTTCTCAGACCAAATAAAGTGTTTCTTCCCATTTGATAACAATTGCCAGCTAACAACCACCCAGACAACAATGATAAAAAGACAATGATTGAATTTGTTTTTTTTTTTGTTTTATTTTTATTTGTCTTTTTTTATTTCTATTTTGTTGATTCTTTACAAACCATACAAAACGTTGCCACCTACTGTGACTGTGCTGATGATGATGATAAAGATAATGGCGAATGATAATAATGATGCCGATAAAGTAGAAAAGGCTATAGGAGGAGAAAAAGAAAAAAAGAGTTTTAATCTCTTTAAATATGATACATAAAATCCTCTGATATACCAACCATCTAACTAGTATTTGTAAATGGAAACCCAACATAACAAACCTTAACTCATGTTTTTCATTGATGTTTTATGAAAGGATAAATATTAAATAGCTTCAAATTAATATTAAAGTTTTATTTGATGCATCCAGCAGTGTGAGAAGACGCAAATGTCACCAACAATTCCTAACATCACATGTCATTAAAGTGGGTGATAAAAAAAAACAAATGTGTGCTTGCGTATGCCTGAATGCACGAATCTTTGAAATATTAAATGGCCCCAAATAAAAGGGTGTAATATGATACAAAATTGATAATTTCAAATGCGTTAAAAAGTTTAGTCAAGCGTGTTAATGTTATAATAATTTCTATAATTTCATCTTAAAAGCCAAATTTATAGGATTTGTTTTATTTTTCTTTAAGAAGAGGATGTATAAGCAAATTGTGTTAAAGTGTTTTGTATTCTCGTGAAATAAAAAAAATAATATTGAATAAGAATCAAAATATTAATGGGGTGGATTTGACTGTAAAATATGTAAATTTTGGCCTTATCTTCCTGTAGAATTTTTCTAACGAAAAGAGTATGATTGAATACGATAACTAATAGTTATACTGTCGTTTAAAATTATTTTTGTATGAAAACTGTCAGTATAACTATTAGTTAACACATAACCAGACTTCGTGTTACTGGGGGTAAACTGTATTTCATCAGGTCTATAGTTTGGAAATTGGTTAAAATGAAAAATTGTTATTTTCCAAATATTTAAATATAAAGTAAGCCAATTCTAAACTTTCAAAACAAAAAATTTCATTCTATATAAAAGTTGGTCCAACAAAAGGTGCTATTTATTGATAATTAACTATTTGATAGTTAAAAAACTTAATTCTCGCTATAAAATCTATAAAGTCCTGTGAATGTCCATCGTTAAAACCAGACTTTTTAAAAACGCTAATTTTCTGTCTAGAGTTTTTCACGGGAATTCCGCAAAATTTTCAATCCCGAAATCCTGGGAAACTGTGCGAGATTCTAGGATCGATCGGAAGTTATTTTTCTTAGTTTTAAGTGATTTTTTTTTAACTTGACTTTTTCTAAAAGATGCCTAAAGCTTCAAAACAAATGCAGAAGATTCATACAATAAAAATGATTTAACTTTAATAAACTAATAACAAGTTCATTGTTCAAAATATTCCAAAAATTTGTGAATATTCACGGCTGTAACAGAATTCTATTCCGATCGAAAGTTTCAATATTTTGTTTTTTTACAAAGAGTAAAACGAAAATTTTTGGAATAACACCTCCAAGGAAGGTGGTTTTATTCCACCTTTCGTTTAATATTATTGGGTTTTTCTTCAAGTTTTAATTAACATCGTTACTTAATTTTTGATATAATAATCAAAACATTGTCAATTCAAAATTAAAAAAAATAAAATATTTATTTTTTGAGAATTAACAGAATTAATTTGAATCTAATGAAGGTAGAAAGAATTCCCAGGATCCCGAGAAATTTCAAAATAAATATCGATTTCCCGGGAAATAAAAAAGTGTGGGAAAAGAAAAACTCTAATGATGACGCATCAATTACATATGGATGAATCAATTGCATAATTAATAACGTCAACTACCTTAACACGAGCGGGGTTCACTATTAAGTGGGAATGGTCTCATTGCAAATGCAAAATTTTAAAATTTTAAAATTTTAAAGTTTTTTTGTGTATTTTGTTATTGGATTACGGTAAAATTCGACATTTGCAATGATACTAGACCATTCGCACTTAATAGGGAACTCCGCTACTGTATTTATCCCATATTGTAAATTTACACAATAAATGTGTAAATCTTATAATAGGTTAAATTAAAGAAAATTTCGTCCTATATAAAAAATACGTAACATGTTTTGTTCGTTTGTTTGCTACTTTAAATTGATTTGGAAACTTTCCATACAAAAAATAAAAAAAATATATTGGAAAATATTGGGAGCCAAAATAACTGCACATCTTTCGAAGACATGAACGAATCAAGCCAATATCGGATACCCTGTTCCAAAGTGAACCGAATTGCAGAGAGAACTTTCTGCTTCAATCGAAACAAATATAAAAGTCGGACGGGGCAACGTTTGGACTATAAAGGGGACGAAGCAAAACTTACCAACCACTTTATTTTAAGTGGTTTTTAACAGGTACTGCAACATTTCAGACATAAAAAATTAGTAACGCCTCCAATTCTTGGGTATTTCAGTCACGGGCAACCAGCCAGAAGATGAATATAATGATTTTTAATTATTCTGAGTCGATTGATCTTTAAGAAATAACTGGTTAAGTATACGAACTCTTTTCTGAATAAATATTTGCTCACGGGAAATACATACAGTGGTGGCCTGGAATTTAAGACAAAAATTGTTTGCTAAATTCCATGAAATTGTAAATTATTTTTTCAAATATTTCCACAAATATGTATGCATGAGGACTGTTTTAACACACAATTGTGTTTTATTCGACTGTGTCAATTCATACATATTCACCATGAACACATAAAATTTTTCTACAACTTGACCAACATTTTTTTTAAATAAACATATTTTCTCACATTTATATCATTATAATTTTATTATTATAAAATATTCGGACCAAATTTCGTATTTTTAGTTCCATTAGTTTTGGTCATATCATGTTATATGTTCTACCGATTTTTCCAAACATTTTTCAGAAACATTAATAATAAATTTCATACCCTTAGAGGTCTTTTTATTTTGGCTCTATCGCACTTAAAATTCAGTTGATGAAACAAAATTCAAGTATTTGTCTTAAATTGGTGGCCACCACTGTACGTATCAGTTCCACTTAATTGTTTCATTTTTTTTATACATTTTCAACATAATTATGTTCTTTAGAACTAGATATGAAATAAGTATGTAGTTATTAGATTTGGAAAATCCAAAAAGCGGGAATTACAAATCCCGAGCGGGACGCGGGATTTCATGACTAAATGCGGGACAATCCCGCGAAAATCGGGACATTTGGCAAACCTAACAACTATTTTAAAATAGTAGTTAGGGTTGCCAAATGTCCCGATTTTCGCTACTACTATTTTAAAAGGTGTATTTCTACTACTATTTTGAAAAGTAGTATTTCTACTACTATTTTAAAAAAGTAGTATTTCTACTACTATTTTAAAAAGTAATATTTCTACTACTATTTTCAAAAAGTATTATTTCTATTACTATTATAAAAAAGTTATATTTCTACAACTTTTTTAAAAAGTAGTATTTCTACTACTATTTTAAAAAGTAATATTTCTACTACTATTTTAGAAGGTTGTATTTCTACTACTATTTTAATAAAGTATTATTTCTATTAGTATTTTAAAAAAGTTATATTTCTACAACTTTTTTAAAAAGTAGTATTTCTACTACTATTTTAAAACGTAGTATTTCTACTACTATTTTAAAAATGAAAGGCAAAAACAACTTAAGTACAGACTTTTCCAGCCAAAACTTATCCTTGGTCCAACAAATTATTATTTTTTAATCAGATATTATCTTTTCTAGTCATTAATTTTCAGCTGTTATTTCGGCCAAAATGGACAGCGAAAAAAAGTACGAGAAAAAATATGGACTTTCAAAAAAATAGCAAAAGATCTGAAGGTTCATCGTCACACTGTTTCAAAATCCATTAAACAGTATACAGAAGACTTGAACATTGAAAGAAAACCTGGATTTATTGTTTTATTGTTGTGTGATGGATGATAAAACTTATGTACTGGCAGACTTTTCACCACTTTCGGGTCAAAATTTTCAAACAATAATGTACATATTTTACCACGAGAGGCAAATCCACCCAACTGTCCAGAACTTCGGCATGTGGAAAGGTATTAAATTAATTAAAGACTACAGGAAAGGTATCCCAGGACATGTCCTTTTAGGCATAAGTGGATCACTTCGTCTAAAAATGTAACGGAAGTAACTATAAAAGGAGGATTTGTGGAAAAAGTGTAAAAATTTAGAAATACCGAGTAATATGCGAATATTTAATGTTTAATGAATTTGTGCAATACTTGAATAAATTTACATATTTTTGTGAATTTTTATATTAAACGGTTTAAGTTTTATTTTACTTAATTCAAGTATAAGTTTTTTTCTAGCTCACACTTTATGTTAAGCAGACTCATTTGACTTCAAATGCATTTAAAATAATAAATTCCGCTTAAAATAAAATCTTAATGGCAGTTATTTCGGTAACGATAGCCAACCTTGCTTTTGACCTCAAAGTTAACTGATTTTAGTTAGATATTTACATTATATTGTTTGTAATGTAGATAAGTATCATATAATATTGAAACTACTTTATTAAAACAGAGCAACAAATCAGTATTCAAAATTGAGTTTGAGTCTGAGGAAAACTTTCTTCCGAAAGCTGCTCTATTGATGAGAAATTATAAGAGTAGAACTTAATTCTGTAAAGAAATTAAAGAATTGATTCATCGGCCAATTATTAGAAATGTGATCATTTGTGAATCTAAACAAAGTAAAAAAAAAATCTTAAAGGCTTCTCAGAGTATGCAGTGAAAATTCATTCTTTCAAATTTGAGTCCATTACTTGGTAATGAAAGTTTTTCCAGGGATATAGGTAAAAAAATTAAATTCATATGTTATTCATACTGCTATTTTAATTATTCTTCAATCGTTATGGCAATATTGCATAGCCAGTTTAATGATTTTCGTCCAAAAAAATGTTTTTTTTATAAATTATTAAAAACAAATGTTTATGTTTCTTCCGGAATACAGTAATTTTAAAAAATAAGGGTGGATTTAATTAAAATTTAAAATGAAGTTTGATGTGTTTGGAATACTAAACACACCAGGAATTGTAGGGATGAAAACAATATTTCAAAATTAAATTAAAATACAAATTTCCTTTCAATTATGCATACAATAATTAACCAAAATCCAAAGAACAAAACTAAGGATTTTTTTTATAGCAATTAAAGCTTTAAAGTGAAATTATTTCTTTAAGCGATTATTTCACAATTTCTATAGAGATAAACAACAATACTAGATAAATTCCCATTTCGTTTGCAGACCAAAATAAGTATTTCATTTCAGCAAAAACATTAATCAAAGTTGTGTAACAAAACAAAATACATCAAGAAAAAAAAGCAAAAACTAACAAAAAAAGAAAAACGGTTAAATATTTTATGTTGAAGAAAGCAAAAGCATGTTGCCACTTTAGCAGTGTAATCAACGAACGAAATCTTTGAAAGACAACTTCCTTGAAATACAAAAAGAAATGAATTCTTTTGTTATTGTTGTCTCGTTAGAGACACATCTCTTTGTTCAAGTTCACTCAAATGTAACCTTTGATATAAAATTGCAAAAAAGGACTGAATAAAGGCAAAATGCAAACATATTTACCTAAAATAACTCACACACAGCCAAACACCACTACTCATACCGGTAACAGGACCTTAGGGAGCTTGAAAAAGTTGAGTTTTATCCATGTATTTTTACATACATACATTTATGTACATCCCAAGGATACTTATATGTATTCTATGAGTAAAATTGTGAAAACATACAAGTTTCTCTTGAAATTTATAAATTTATAAATCCTGAGTATGAATGAATGAGTTGTCATGGTTTTTTTTTATTTTTTTTGTGAATTTCCTAACCCCTCTACGGTTACTCAGGATACTCATATTCTGTGTTATGCTCTCTCTCTCTTTATATACCTCCATATGTATTTATAAAAATATAAAATTGTTTTATATAAATCCTGTATATATTGGCTGAACCTTTTTTTTCTACATCAGTGTCCTCGATTTATGTTTTCATTTCCTTTTCTGTTTGTGTTGATGATGATGTTGTTGTTGTTGTTGTTTTGTACATCTTTCCTTGTAGACGATTTAAACGTGAGGGTCGTTTGTTGCCTTCGGCTTTAGTCGTTCCTTTTAAATGCGTAAACGTGTCTACAGAATAAAGTGGAAAAAAAACAAACACAGTGATGGAAAAAAATAACCAGATGAGTTTTAAATTCCTGGAATTATCAATATTATCCTGTAGTGTTATCAACTGCACATTGGTATTGTTGTCGTTATTGTGGCATTTATTATATACACAGACACACACACACGTATCTGTATCTATATGAACATTTTATGTTGTATGAACGACAATCAGAATAAAAAGGTAAGAAAGAGAGTTTTGTTTGTGTTTTTATTTAGTTTTTGCTCATTTCATGTGTACCTATTTCACAGTACTTCGCTTAGGGCAAAATGCGTATTAAATTCTTAAAACATAATAATTTCTACTTATTTTTTATTTCAGCTGCATATTTAGTGAGGAATTTCATCATTTGTAAATAAATTGGTTCATAACATGTTTCGAATAACTTTAACATGTCAAGTAAACTTTTGATACTATTGAATCATTTTCTTCAAAAGATTACTACAAAATATAGTGAAATTTTAAAATTTCTAAATATTTAAATACAATTTTTTTTTTTGTGTTTTTTGTGAACATTTTTTGTAAATATAAAAATTTTGGTAAAAATAAATGTTTAATGAAAAAATTTAATTCGACATTCAGAACAAAAATCAAGATAGTCGTATTTTTATATCAAATTAAAAAAACAAAAAAAAAATATGAATCGATTTTGCTTGACTTAATAAATTCCCATGAACATATCTGATATAGAGAAAAAAGAATAATTTCCATTTAAAAAAAAAATGTTGAAGTTTGTTTTGCCCATATTCAATTTATGTTTACCATGAGCCTAAACCATGAGTGGCAAGTTTTCCGTTTGCGATTTCTACATTTTTCATTTGCGTCATGCCATGTCCATCTGTATGTTGAAATAATTCTCCCGGCTAGGTTACTATTTTAAGTCGAGATAATCGGCTGAGATATAAGGAAAAAACCAGTACAACCTTTAAATTCGTATCCATATCTCGATTACTAAGTCATTAATATAGATATCCAACAATAGATATTTCAAAGATCTTTGCAACGGCGTATACATACCTACAATGTGTCAAAATCGAGAAAAGTAATTTTTACTCCAAATTTTTTTTTTTACAAAAAAAAATTTTTTTGTTTTCACTAATAAATTGAAAAAAAAAGTTTTTACTGCAACTGATTCGTTTGAAGCGAGCATTGGCCGAAAACGCCCAGAATATGCGGCCAGAGATGATACTTGTTAAAAACTATTTAGAAAGAAGTGGTTGGGAAGATTTGCTTCACCCGCCTTATAGGCCAGACCTTGCCTCTTCTGACTACTATTTGTTTTGATCGATGCAGAACGCTCTCTCTGGATCGTTATATTCGTCGGTATAGCCATGTTCGTCTATATGTTTTAAATCGAGATAATCGGCACACAAATGGCAACAAACCTCGACTAGCTCTATCTTTTCACCAAACATTTTTTTGCGACAGAACTGTTAAAAAAAAATTTTTTATAGATTTTTTTAACAAATTACTTTTTTTTCCAATTTTTTACAAAAAAATTTTTTCACTAAAAATAATTTTTAACATTTATCCTAAAGTATACTTTGATGAAGGGTATATAAGATTCGGCACAGCTAACGTGTAATAAGACGCTAGTATATAGCTTGGAATCTCGTCTCGCATAGAAAATACATTTTATAATGGATTCGTTTTGGGACATCGCCAACGAAAAACGAGTTAATTATTCAAGTCTAAATGTATGTTGATATCACTTAATATTTCGTAGGTTGGAGTTGGATAGGAGCAAGTACTTACTAAAGTTCTATAAGTCGATTGTTCGAACAATCAACTTGTTGAAAAAAGTCGAAAAAAGTCGATTAACTAAAAAGTCGAAAGTTCGAAAAGTCGACTTTTCATAAATTACCAAAAGTCGAAAGTTCAAAAAGTCGACTTTTTAAAATCGGAAAAAGTCGAAAGGTCGAAAAGTCGACTATTTGTTTCAGCTATAGAACCCTAGTACTTACCACAACCCCTTATAAATGAGTTATTATTAAAGCTAGTTGTTACATGTAGCTACTATAATAAATCAATGCACTTAAGGACTCTTAAAAGCTGTTATGTTATGGAAGGCAAAGTTGTTACAAAATCTGAAAAATGCAAAAAATTTAAAAAATTAATTTTTCTCATCAATAAAGCTGGAAATATTAAAATTTCAAAAATTTATAAAACTATTAAAAAAATGTCTACGAAATAAGCAGTAAGATAATAACAAATTCATTACTAGCCTACTTCTTAGTAATACAGAAGATATGTATGTAGCAGTCTTAGAAAATTATGTTATTTGGTTATTGCAAGTCATTGGCAAGTGGTATGTATGAATTTAAAATAAATTAATTAATTTAACAAATTTTTAATTTTTAACAATAAAATGTCAAGTAACCGTTACACTGTTCCTATGGAAAAATAAACAAGACCAACAGCAACTAAGACTGCAGCGTAATAAAAAAAAAATAAGAAGTGCTCTTAACTACCTTTTTCAAAATTCGTATCATCATGTACTCAAAACAAACATTTTCAACATGTTTATGTATTAAAATCCAGCAAAAGTAAAAAAAACTCGAAACTTTTTCCAAAACGTATCTATACTCGTACAAGTACATATATGTATGTACAGTGGGGAGCTCAAATGAGTACATGTTTCTATTTTGTGCATTTCTTCTGGAATAAAAATAAAACTAATAAAGCAAATCCAAAAATTTTTTCTGTCATTTATTTTATGTTTAATATGTAACAAAATGAATTACAATTCAAAACAAAAAACATCCAGTTTTAAATAAAAAAACAGACAAAACTAAAATAACTCGCATGTACTCAATTTTGCACCCCACAATAACTTTAGGGAAGAATTGCACTTTTTAAAAAAATTTTCAAAATCCTTTATTACGTAAATAAAATTTTACACGCAATGGCATATTTTCTATAAATTTTTCATTAACTTTTTTTGGAATACTCTCTCTCTCGTAGGATTGAACTCAGGACATTTAGCTGATAACTGCATTAATAAGAAATTTTTCTAGGAACACCATTCTTTACGATTTTTGACGTGTGCATTGGGTCACCATCCTATTGAAAAATTACTTCTTCTGCAGGATTTCCTCTTTTATATACAAAAACGTGATGATGAGACTACAAAATCGGTATGGTGAGTCTGCAAAATACGCAGATGGTTTTCCTTTCCCATTATTTCATTGATTCTTTGCATTGATCCAAGGTGACACCATATAAAGCAACTCCATATCATTACCGTGTTTTACTGTTTACTTACTGTGTCACCAATTTTGAAAAAATCGGCGAAATAATGAGCTAAGAAGACTATCTGTGTATGTTGGAGACTAATCATACCGAATTTATAGACTTGCCATTCCGATTTTGTAGATAAGAGCGCCAATCATTTCGAAGAAGTTATTTTACAGCAGGACGGCGAATTAAAGCACTCATCAAAAACTTTGAAAAATGGTTTAGTGAGCAAAATTTCTACCGAGATAGTGTCCAGTTTGATATACCGACCTCAATACGTAATCATCTTTGTATTTTTCATATTCATCTTTTGACTTTGAAGATTTTAACGCTTATCCTGCAGAAGAAGTAATTTTTCAATAGGATGGTGACCCAATACACACGTCAAAAATCGTAAAGACTGGTGTTCCTAGAAAAATTTCTTATTAATGCAGTTATCAGCTCAATGTCCTGAGTTCAATCCTACTGAGAATTTTTAGTGAATCGTGAATTGGCGGTTGAAACAATACCGATTAACTCCTACCAATTTGTACGATCTTTAACAGCGGATTGAGCACGAGAGAGAGAGAGTATTCCAAAAAAAGTTAATGAAAAATTTATAGAAAATATGCCAATGCGTGTAAAATTTTATTTACGTAATAAAGGATTTTGAAAATTTTTTTCAAAAATGCAACTCTTCCCTAAAGTTATTGTGGGGTGCAAAATTGAGTACATGCGAGTTATTTTAGTTTTGTCTGTTTTTTATTTAGAACTGGATGTTTTTTGTTTTGAATTGTAATTCATTTTGTTACATATTAAACATAAAATAAATGACAAAAAAAAATTTTTGGATTTGCTTTATTAGTTTTATTTTTATTCCAGAAGAAATGCACAAAATACAAACATGTACTCATTTGAGCTCCCCACTGTATATGTATCTGTTTTCCAACATACAATATAAAAACCCTTAATAATCGTATTCCTATATACTCAAGCATTCAGGCAGACTTACATACCAACGTTATATGCCCAGTACGTACCCGACCGAGTACGCTTATGTACTACATTTGTATACACAACGAGTATTTATCAGATACGTAGTTATAGAAATGTTGTTTGTAGTTAACAACAATGCCATGGGGAAAAATTCTACACAAAAACCAAAAAAAAAAAAAATACAATAAATTCCAAAATATCTACTTAAAACGAAATATGTGATACATAGTAGGTACTACTCACATCCAGACATGAATTGTACGACACAATTAAATTTAGTATTTGTTATGTACAAAATACATGAAATTCTATATACATACAGACATACATACATATCTACATACGAGCACATCTGAAAACATACATCATCCACTGAAAAGAAAAAAAAAACTTTTTAACTCTAAAACAGGCCTTTACAATTAGTGTTGGTTGTTTGGATTCAGTAAATACATACATACATATGTACATAGATACTTAAGTTACTTTAGAAATACATACTTACGTACTACATACTCTCTTGTAGTACGTAGCGATACGATACGAATGCGATACCAAAGCAACAAACGAAACAACACAAAACAACATTTATTTAAACGTGAATTTACTTACTTTACTATGCCCTAACGACTTTAATACTTTTTTTTGTTTTTGCTTGATGTTGAAGTTGCTCCACGTTTTCCTCTTCGTCTCGTTCTACGTTGTTGTGTTTTTTTTTTTTGCCATTTCAGTTGTTTAATTTTAACTGATGAGCGGACGGAAGGAAAGATATGTAGGAAGACTTTGTTGTAGTTGATTTTGTTCAACCCAACTACCGCATATGGCTTCAGTATACAACAGGGTTGTGTTTGAAAGTACCAAGGTACTAAAAAAGAAATCCCACTTTATCTATTTAGACCCATTTTCTCAATATCTGGTTAGTTATTATCGTGACGATATCGCTACGAAAAACGATAACCAGAGATTGGGAAAAAAGGGGTTTGTAGTATTTAAATATTTTTATGATTTCCATAAAATTTCTCTAAAAACTTGTGTAGTCTATGATAGATGATTTTGAATATAGTCCCTCGATATATCAAAATTTAACTTGGTATACTATATATTCTGGATCGTTATAGAAAGCTAAGTCGATATAGCCATGTCCGTCTGTCCCTCTGTATGTTGAAATCAATTTTCCACAGCCCCCAAATCAATATATTGGGAATACTTCCGTCTCGGTTGATATCTAAAATTGACACATCGATTTTTGACCTATATCTGGATTACAAAGCCAATTATATAGACAATATGGATATCCAATAATAGATATTTCTAAGACGGCGTATATAAGGCCAAAGTAAAGTGGTCAAAATCGGGAAAAATATTTTTTACTCCAAATTTTTTTCACAAATAAATTTAAAAAAAATTAAAATTTTTTTTTCTATTTTTGTTTACCTATATATATATATTTTTTTTAAAGTATAATTTATTGAAGGGTATATAAGACTCGGCACAGTCGATATAGCTCTGTTACTTGTTTTTCCAATAAACGTTTATTTGTTTTTAGTACCACAAACTCATAAAAAGTACATTTAGTTACTACAAAATCAGCAATTTTTTTTTTTTTGAATTGCCATCTCTGGTATACACTAAAGTACATTAAAATACGAGTAGATACACAGATACACACACACTCATACATATAAGCATAAACCTACATACATTCAACCATCCCAAACACACACACATAACAAACGTTAAATACGTAAAAATATACTTGTCTTTCGTATTTGGTATGTTGTTTGAAAATCAACCAGTTTGAAGACATCAAAGTTGAACGATTAGAACAAATTTAACGGCTTTATTGGATGATTTATGTGGTAGCTAGCCGCCGTCGCTCTACTGAGCCGTCGCTCAGTAGAATCCATAGACTCCTTTTTCAACTGACCAAACCACTTAATCAATATCAATATACTAGAAGCTCGTTTCCGATACTTCAGAAATGTACCTATATCTTGAAAACAGTTCCCCAATTAGTATATGCAAAAGATTCAACATTTGAAACATTAGAAGCAGATCCTTCTCTACACAGCTCATTAACGTGCAATGTGCAGTACTTTCCATAGGTTCCAAATGACTTATAAAGACAATTTAACTAAGGCATGTAAAAGTCATTACTTAATTTCCAAGAATCGCATAAACAAAGCCGTTACTTGTTATTGAAATGGCCAACTTTGTAGTCTGAATAGTGTTAATACTCACAGCATATGAGAACAAGTAAAAAACGGGTACGTAGCTCACATTCATTTAAGGGAGGATTGACAAAAAATAATTGCAACTGATAACAGTTTTATTGTTGTAAAATCCAGAGAAAAAAATGTGTGTGTTTATTTACAACCAAGGGAATTTAGGCAATCAATGCAGGCTTACAAATTAATAATTTGTGACAAAAAAAAAATCGATTAAATGACAAAGTCAAATGAAATGATAAGAACTAAAAGCGATAATGTGAAAATGCATTCGACATCACCATTTTGATAAAATGAATTGTTTATTTCAAAAACCAGTCAAGAAACAAATTTAAGTAAATCAAATAAAAGCAACCTAAAAATTAATTTTACAAAATTTATAGTTTTTTCTATGAAAGTTATCCATAAGTAATTGATACAATTTTTGTTATATATTTAACATACATTTTAAAAAAATAATGAAAATTATTCCCATAAAACTCTTCATATCCAACCAAGTAGGGTTTTAGAGCTTGTAAATCTTTTATTTTGTCACACTTATTGAGACCTACAACATTTATGAAACAACAGATTAGGGCCTATAACATAATATAAATCCTGTCACTTGACTTCTTTCTGCACTAAACAGGAATTTTTAGGATTTGCCTCACCATAATAGGGGGCAGTATTTAATTTTTTTCTTTGAACTATGCATTTACCTTCATAAAACAGTAATCGGCCAATAACTAAATTTAGGATTTTTTGTTGCTTGACTGGTTTTTGAAATAAACGATGCAATTGAGTATGAGCATGACCAGATTCAGGGTTCAAGTTTGTACAAAAAACTAATTACATATAATTTTGTTAACACTAAACAGTAATAAATCAGAAACCAAAGATGACAACTAGATAGGAAACTGAGTGGCAAAAACCTAATTCATGAGAATGTATTCCCATGTTTTTTGTTATTACATCACAATATATATGCGTGGAAAAAGAGTAATGTTCATTGAAATTTATCTCTCCTTCAAAACCTCCTTTATAGTACCGAAATGCATGCCATTGTTATACAAGAAACCTATACATTCCTAACCCCCACATATCTACAACAAAATTATCGGCCACGTCCCTGACAAAGCCAGTTAAATACTTACATACATATATACAATCACACTTATATACATATATACATACTTAAACGTACATAAATTGTAATTTCAATAAGTGCCCAAACATAAAGTGTTTCTATGTGACGAATAAACTAAATAACAGGCTGCCTGCCTGGCTGACAGACAGACAGACAGAAAGACATCCAACCAACCAACCAACCAGCCAAACACGGCCATCAACTCTAAACACCCAAATACGTCCCAACGCAAGAGCTGAAAAAGAAAGCAGAAAAAAAAGGATGATAATACAAAAATCCAAAGACAAGGAAGAAAAGACTAAATGTAACAGAGCCATAAGCAAAAAGAAAACCAGAAGCAGCAACTGCCGGCCACATTTACAGAAACAGCAGCAACAAATGCATAAAATATTCGTACACACAAACAATTCGTAGCAGGAATGCTGAAGAAAAGTTTCAAATTGAACCAATATGTTTCAGAAATTTCAATTTTTCGCTCTTAATCATATGAAACTTTATGAAATTCTTTGTATTATAAATTATAGATATTATATATGCTGGTATTTTTAAATTTCTTTCTAAACTCACAAATTATTTAATTATAGAGATCTGTATAAAGTTCCTCATTAAACTTAGTACAGAGGATGAAGAATCTTGTCAACTATTTGGGTGTATGACTTAAAAATGCGGGATTTTTTTAAAATTTGTAGCATATTCTGGGAATTTTTCGGTCAATGCTCGCATCAAATGAATTGCGATCAGTATAGGTTATCTGTGATGGTCTGACATGATTTCAGCAGCTCATACTAGATATGACTCCTTTGGTTCCACCAAATACAGAGCATTTCCTTAGCGCCAAGGATATTTGGCTTTGGTGACGATCTCTTACACTTTGGGTTAACGTAATATATCCATTTTTCATCGCAATTAATAATTCAATGCAAAAATCATTTTCTTTTATAGCGTTCAAACATCATTTCAAGGTCTATCGGCTTCAATTCGTATGGTACCCATTTCCCCTGCTTTTGGGTGAATCCTGCTACTCACAAATGTTTTGAAATTTCAGCTTGAGTAGCTCCCAATGATTTTGCATGCTCTTGTTGAAGTTTACAGCAATCTTCATAGAGTAATGTCTCAAATTCTTGGTTTTCAATCTTTTGTATTCCTTGTCAAAATCATTACTTCTGAACAGCACAAACCATCTCTCGCACTTTGAAACCGATGGAACACAATCAACATAAGCTTTGGTGAGCAATCGTAAAATTTGTGTGAACAGCAGTACTTTTCAGATATATTTGTTGTAGGGTTCCTACCCGGTAATTTTTTTTTGGAAATTTTTGTCCGGTGTTTGTTTTATAAGTTTTCTTCTTAAAGTTGCAATATTCAGATTCGTTGCGATGGCCAAATCAACTAACATTTTTCAGCCACATTATTAATGAAGAATGAATCAAACAGAAATTTTATGATGTTATTTAGTATAAAAAATCTCGAGAATTAACGACTTTTTAAGTTTCTCTCGGGAAGGAACTGTAGTCAAGACAATGGTGTCCATTGAGACAGCGGCATTAATATTATGTCTTTATAAGTCAAAGATTGATATTTGAAATGCTTCACTATGTAACGTCAAGAACAGGGCTTTAGTGTAAGTAGTATTTTCATCATCATCA
This sequence comes from Calliphora vicina, assembly GCF_958450345.1. Taxonomy (NCBI): domain Eukaryota; kingdom Metazoa; phylum Arthropoda; class Insecta; order Diptera; family Calliphoridae; genus Calliphora; species Calliphora vicina. The sequence goes on from NC_088784.1 coordinate 111,161,140, forward strand.
ACTTTCAACATTCTATTGCAGGGGTTCTCACAAGGTTTTGTTTCACGACCCACTTTTTCCATATTATTACAGTGGTGGTCAAAACATATGCAACCAGCAACAGAATTTTACAAAAGTGGTTTAAACTACTTTAAGATGTAAAAAAAAATATTCATTTGCTTATAATATTTTTTAATTAATGCTTTAAAAATAAGAATATGAAATTTAATTCAGAATTTTTTGCATTAAAAAGAAAAAAAATTTAAAAAACTACGTATGGGTTGATATTTCATTGGCCAAAACATATGCAACTAATTGCTTTTAAAACATTTCTGTCTATAAAACTTAATATTTCGTGGCAAATCCTATATTTCCAATGACGGCCTTACATCGGCAAGGCTGTGAAGCTATTAAATTGGCAATAAAATTTGCAGGAATAGCGTTCCAAGCATCTACCAATCCTTGAAACATAATATCTGAATTAGTGCAATTTTCGGTGTCGATTCTTTGATTAACGATTTCCCAAAAGTTCTCAATGGGATTTAGATCTGGTAATTGTGGTGGCCATTCCATTACCGAAACTCTTTCTTGTGCTAACAACGATTTAACAACATGTGAAGAGTGCTTGGGGTCGTTATAGTGCTGAATAACTCATCCAAGAGGCTTATTATCCTCAGAATTTGGAAGCATTACTCTTTCCAATATGTCTCTATAGATAAATCCATCCATTATTTCATTAATTTAGAGCGATTGGCCAACTCCAGCAGCAGAAAAACTGCCCCCATACCATTACGTTGCATCCTCCATGTTTCAGTGTCTTTTTGCAGTATGTGCTTGAAGCCGCGTGTTAAGTGGTCGTCTTACGTAACACATGAAATCACTTCCGATGATATTAAATTCGGATTCGTCGCTAAATAGGACAGTCGTCCATTTGTTTTCTGGCCAATTTAAATACCTCATAGCAAACTTCAAACTTTTCTTTTAATATAAGCGTAGGGAAATCGTCGGTGAAGCTTGCAGGATGCAACGTAATGGTATGGGGGTTGTTTTTCTGCTGCTGGAGTTGGCCCATCGCTCTAAATTAATGAAATAATGGATGGATTTATCTATAGAGACATCTTGGAAAGAGTAATGCTTCCAAATTCTGAGGATAATAATCCTCTTCGATGAGTTATTCAGCACGATAACGACCCCAAGCACTCTTCACATGTTGTTAAATCGTGGTTAGCACAAGAAACAGTTTCGGTAATGGAATGGCCACCACAATTACCAGATCTAAATCCCATTGAGAACATTTGGGAAATCGTTAATCAAAGAATCGACACCGAAAATTGCACTAATTCAATATTATTAATAATATTATGTTTCAAGGATTGGTAGATGCTTGGAACGCTATTCCTGCAAATTTTATTGCCAATTTGATAGCTTCACAGCCTTGCCGATGTAAGGCCGTCATTGAAAATATAGGATTTGCCACGAAATATTAAGTTTTATAGACAGAAATGTTTTAAAAGCAATTAGTTGCATATGTTTTGGCCAATGAAATATCAACCCATACGTAGTTTTTTAAATTTTTTTTCTTTTCAATGCAAAAAATTCTGAATTAAATTTCATATTCTTATTTTTAAAGCATAAATTAAAAAATATTATAAGCAAATGAATATTTTTGTTTACATCTTAAAGTAGTTTAAACCACTTTTGTAAAATTCTGTTGCTGGTTGCATATGTTTTGACCACCACTGTATATGCAAAAGAAATACAACAAATAATTTATCATTGTTTTAAACAATTAAGAAGTCAAGTCATTTCTAGTTAAATTTAAAAAATGTATTTCAATATTGAGAAAACCATATTAATATTTAGAAAATTCCAATTGAAATCTAGAAATTCAAATTAATATTAGGAAATAACAAATTGAAATTCAGAAAATCTTACTGATAAAAAAGCAAATTTGAAATGGGAGAATCCATATCAAAACGGACAGAAAACAGCTATTTTCGGATTTGTCATCTTCGATTTTAATGAAATTTACCACACATATTACAGTTCCAAATGGTTTCACAAAAAAAATACTTTTTCATCAAAAATATCGTGATTTGAAAATTGAAAAATTTGTTAAAATTGTCTAAACTTATATACACATAATTGCCCATAACTTTGAAACTACTCAAAGACCAGCATAATTTTTCATCCATTTTAAAGCCACAGATATTGGCCTTAAAATGGTGCGAATAAAATTGTTTACTTCTAAAAGGCTAAAGGTCAATTTTTAAATTATACATTTCAATGTAAAAAATTTCAAAGATCGCGGTGTTACCTAAACTCTTTACTATATTCGTGCAATATAGTGGTGAAGACTTGACTAGTTCAGGAGTTATAAGGAAAAACGTTATTAAAAGTACGCTTTTTAATATAAATTCATATAAAAATTTAAAGACCTGTGTTTTACCATATAAATTAAAATTGTTACAACTGTGTTTTGTTTTCTATTTGCTTAAATTTTTATATGAATTTATATGAAAAAACGTACTTTTAATAACGTTTTTTTCCACGAATATAGTAGAAAGTTTAGGTATGCCTTATACCATGTTCTTTTTTAATTTTTGTTGACCTTTAACCTTTAGGAAGTAAACAATTTTATTCACACCATTTTAAGGAAAATATCTTTGGTTTAAAAAGGGTGTCAAAAATTATGCTAATCTTTAAGTAGTGTCAAAGTTATGAGTCAAAATTATGTGTATATAATTTTAGAAAATTTAAAAAAAATTTTCAATTTTCCAATCGCGATATTTTTATATCGGAATGAGTTTCCATTCAAAAAGTCACTAATATGAGGAGCATATTGTATATAGTATGTACATATGTGGTAAATTTCATTAAAATCGTAGATGGTAAATCCGACCAAAATACAAATTTTAGATGGGATATCCAATTTAATATTGAAAAAAAAAACTGAATTTCAGAATAGCAAATTAATATTGGGAAAAAAATAATTGAAGTTGAGACCATTAAAATTTATGTCGAGGAATTATCAATTTGTATATTATTTCATAAATATTTTTCAAGTATGAATTTTAGTTTGTTTAAACTTAATAGTTATTTATCACACATCTAGAACTCTAATAAGCTTCTTAAGTTAGTTACTACAACTTTGTAAATTTTTAACCAATTTAAACAAATCAAAGTTTGTTTAACTCAGAAGGAGACTGGCTTTAATATTATTGTTGTTTAAAAATAGTAGTTGAAAAAGTTAAAATAAAAATTGTGATATTATATGAAAAATCTCTACATATTTATACTAATAAATTAGTGAAGGTATATATGTATACTTGTACCTCATTCGTACCTTTTTAATGCCTTTTAAATATTTAAAAACGGTTATATAATGATTGTGTTAAGAATGTTTAAAGTTGCGGGTCCAAAAAATTATACTTTTACCTATATCTCGTTAATTTAAGGGTGTATTGGAACTTTTAAAACCGGTTTTGTAATAAACTCATCCAGACCTACAAAAACAAAATAATTTGTACCACAGTGTAATTATATTAATAGCTTTAACGCTTCTTGTAGTAGTATATCAATCAAGGGTTTTATTTGCAACTAATTCAAAATTTTATTTTAGTACACGAGTTACATTTCATTTAAATTATTTCTTCTTTTTTGAATTGTGAAATCTCATTTTCATTGGAAATCAATTGGTATATTTCTTAATTTGAAAAGGATGAAATGGTCTTTTATGATTTACTGTTGAAAATTGTGTAGACTATAAAGATTTTAAATACATTAGAGCCATATATGCACACGCAGAGAAAAAATATAGTTGGGCATGGTTACTGTAACCATTTCAATATTGTTACAAGTTTTTTAACTATATTATAGTCACAGTAACCATTTACATGATTGTGGTAACCATAATATGGTTAACTTACGATTCACATGATTGTCTCAACCATATATATGGTTACAGTAAACATATATATGTTTGTGACAACCATTTATATGATGAAGGACTTATCATATTATGGTGCTCTCGGCTTAAGGCTTATCATAATCTGAGAACAACATATTATGATAAAATTATTCATCATAAATATGGTTGAGACAATCATGTGAATCGTAAGTTAACCATATTATGGTTACCACAATCATGTAAATGGTTACTGTGACTATAATATAGTTAAAAAACTTGTAACAATATTGAAATGGTTACAGTAACCATGCCCAATTATATTTTTTCTCTGCGTGCAGGTTCAGATTAATACATGTGAATATTCCAAACTGATTTTCAGTCTAGAAAACGATGTATATATTTAGTTATTTGAGCCCATTTATTGATTATTTACTGGTAGCTTCATTAGAAACGGAGCTAGAGATACTCCATGATCTTCATACTATTCTAAAATCGAAAACAACTCTCTTGTGATTCAATGTTTATTTCGAAACAGGGGCATATTTTCCTCAGCGTATGGATACATAACATCGTTTAATATGGTTCTGTATCCTATACCTGTCATGGTATATTTTATAATATGAATTGGGCCCATACCTTGCCTTGAAAAACATCCTCCTTCCATAATATTGCCACCGCCAAACTTTACAGTCTTATTTGTGTACTTTGGATCTAATCTTTTTCCCTTTGATCGTCTTACAAACGTTCTCCCATCACTGCCTCTTAAATTGTATTTGGATTCGTCGGAAAAGAGGACAGTATTCCATTTCTGTATCGACCAGTTTAAATGATCCCTGGCAAATTGTAGACGAGCAGAACGGTTCTTTTTAGAAATGAGTGGTTTTTTCACAGGACGATAGCAACCAAGACCAGCCTCTCGAGGAGTTATTTTTGGGAATTTCTTCAACTCTCTCGCTATTAAATTATCTTGTCTAGGAGTAGTCTTACGAGGTCTTCCACCTAAATGTTGAGTTTTTATAGAACCGGTCTCACGAAATTTCTTTATAATTTTTGAAACTGCTGATTTATTTATTGAACATTTGTCACAGATACTTTTTTGTTTTAAACCAGCTTTAAAATCGTTTATTATTTTATTTTTTAAGTCTTCACAAATCTTAACTTTAGCCATTTTCGTTAACTTTGAAAAAAAGCTATTATGCGAAAAACTTAGAAAAAGAAATTACCAGAATAAAATAAAATAACTGTAAACAGGATGCTTTTTACATCTTTCTTTTAAATATTATTTTCGTTTTACACTTCTTTCTTGCAGAAGTTTAAAAGTTTCCATTGTTTTGTCAGTAGCGAAATAGTGAATATTTTTAATTTTGTTCCCTTTTTTCAGAATATAATTAATTATGTTGTTTGTTTTTCAGTTAATTTATATAAATAAAACTATACAAGTAAAATACTAAAAAAAATAATTTTATTTAAAAAAAATATTTTAAATTTTGGGCGACATATGGAATATTTGGAAAAGTTTCCATTGTTTTGTCAACCACTGTAATAGTGCTACAACCATAATATGATCACATCAGTTATCTAGATTTTACATAACCATATTATGGTTGAGGTGGGACCATAATAAGGTTGGACATGAAAAAAATATTTTTCCTTTTTTTAATTATTCTGAATATATGTATGTGTACACTTCATAAAGTCGTAAACGAAAGTCGTTAAGGATATTAAAAGGTGTTTGGGGTTTCTTAAACTTGATTATTGAACAGAAGTTTTGTGAAAGACAATCGTGATTCGCTCATACCTCAATGACAAATCGCCATTGTGAAGTGTGTAAAAAGTAGACTAAGAAAAACTTGTACTATGACTTTATGAGAATGCTGAGTGATATGATGAGTTATGCAATGCAGTATTCAGTTTAATACAGTTCAGTTGAATTGTATCTGTGTGTGACTGTGTGTGTCTGTATTAAAGGTACTTAAATGATAAAATATGTATAAACCCCACAGAGTTGCCATCATAATGTTTAAAAACATATAAATGTTTGAGAAATTGACTTGACAAGTTAATTGTACAGTATTTGCGAGTGGCCATGGCAACCCTTATGTAATGATGGCCCAAATGAGAGCATGAACAAACGAGTAGGAAATAAAAACATCTGCCGTCAACTTCATCACTTGAAGCATTAAAAAATAAAATACAGACAACAACAACAGAACAACAAAATATAAAACCTTTAATACGATCTGCTTATGGCACATTGTACATATTCGTATTGTAGTAATTTTGGGTTTTACTAATTGAGTGTGAGTGTGTGTGTGCGTGTTTGTAATATCTGTGTGTATCGCGTTTACAATTCCCAACAGTTCTGACATTATAACTACGTGTTTAGTTATTTTAACTTGTACTTGTCCTAAGCAGCTACCTAACTGGTTACTTGATTAGCTACATAATCTAATTGACTTCAAGCGGAAGCTAATTGTCATCAAATAGTCAACTAAAAACACATCACCTAGACAATCCAATAACTGATTGCTTGTAAACAAAGCATCCTTGGACTACTTTAAAATATATTACTTCTGATGGTTAAAATAACTGCAGTACAAAGTAAACGTTTAAAGTGACTACACTCTAGGTTACTTAAAGCAACTAAAGTGATAATTGACTTCACACTAGATTACCTAAGTTTGTCATTCCGTTTGTAATTTCTACATTTTTCATTTCCGACCCTATAAAGTATATATATTCTGGATCCTTACAGATAGCGGAATCAATTAAGCCATGCCCGTCTGTCTGTCTGTTGAAATCAATTTTCTGAAGACCCCTGATATCTTCGGGACCCAAATCTTCAATAATTCTGTCAGACATGCTTTAGAGAAGATTGCCATTTAAAATCAGCAAAATCGGTCCAAAAGTGGCAGAGATATGAGGAAAAGCCAAGCCAACCTCTATTTTTGACATATTTTTGACCTATATCTAGATTACTAAGTCATTAATATAGACAATATGGATATCTAATGATAGATATTTCAAAAACCTTTGCAATGACGTATATAACACCATAGTAAGTTGGACCTACAATCTGTCAAAATCGGAAAAATATTTTTTAACCCGAATTTTTTTTCTCCAAAAAAAATTTAAAAAACAAAAATTTTTTTTTAAAATTTAAATTTAAAAAAAAAATTTTCAAAAAAATTAAAAAACTGCAAAAAATAAATTAATTTTGTCGGCTTAAAAATATCTAAAATTTTTATTTTTAAGTATAATTTGGTGAAGAGTATATAAGATTCGGCACAGCCGAATATAGGTCTTTTACTTGTTTTTGTTTAGTATTGTTTGGCATTTCATAGTGGAAAAACTTACGCCTGAACAACGTTTACAAATCGTTCATCTTTATTACGAAAATTCACGTTCTGGTCAACATAATCGGCCTACTGAGCGTACTATTCGCAACACCATCACCCATTCAGCATTCATTATTGGACCCAGCATTCATTATTGGATAATATTCGACCGAATAGACCACGTCCAGCATGCTGTGAAGAAAATATAGCGGCCGTAGCTGAAAGTGTGTACGAAGACCGTGGAGAGTCGATTCGGTGCCGTTCGCAGCAACTCGGACTGACGTATGGAACGACTTGGCACATTTTACGTCGAGATCTTAAATTGAAAGCCTACAAAATACAGCTTGTGCAACAACTGAAGCCGCTTGACCTTCCCATGCGACATTGCTTCGCTCTATGGGCTCTTGAAAAGTTCCAAGAAGATCCGACGTTTTCGACCATCTGCTACGTAGCAACGGTCAACATTTGATAGACTAACCCCCATTTTCTCAATCTCTGGTAATTATTTATCGTGACGAGAAACTGACAGATCTCATATAAAAAATGTTAATTGGAGGTTTATCGTTACGAAAAACGATAACCAGATATTGAGAAAATGGGGGATAATCTTCAAAAAAATAAATGCCAAAGAATGTTCTTTCAAATGATAATAAACATTCCCCATTAAATTTTAATTGTCTGTGTTTTTTTCTTTAAAAAAGTAGGGAACCTTGAAATGGATCACGCTTTTTTATATATGTACATTGTCACTTTAGTGTCTCTAAGTAATATACAGGGTATCCACTTTAAACGCTTAGTTTGTTCTGCACTTTAGAAAGTAGTTATTTCACCCACCGGAAATTATCTATTGGAGAGTTGCGGAGTTAGCAATTGTAATTAGTCACTTAACTAGTTGTCACCCTAAGTGTTATGTAAAATCACTAGTTCGGGACAGTCACCAAGAACTGCTGGGTGATTACTTGTAAAACTGCTGGGTTGTGACGTCACAAATACTCACACAAATACACAATAAGAAAGAAAATAAACAAAAATAGAAGCTGTTGCTTCTGAGCAATGTTGTTGTACGTAGATACATAAATGAAATAAATGAGAAAAAAAGAAATAAAATAAAATAGAAATAAAAATAAAAATCGTGAGGCATTAATAAACGACACGATACAAAATTGTAGTCTCTACTCACTGGTATTTATTCATCCTTTGGCTCATGTTTGAGAGCAATTGTGTGGTTAGTAAGGGTACGTGTGTGTATGATTGGTTTTAAAAAAAGCATGAAAAATAGGAATTACCAATGCAAAAAACAACAATAAAAACACTCGTACATGCTACTACTGCATGAATGTAAGTACATACGTATGTACGTACGTACGTATGGATAAAATAATTGCCTATAGAAACCCACCATAAACTACAGTGTGTACAAAAAGAGAGTGCAGCAGAGGGAAAAAAAACAAAAATAATAATAAATACAACTGCAAGAAAAGTAGAACTGAACTGAACCGAATTGAAAATTCACATTGTAGTCGTCGGCATGCGCTATAGACAACTAACAGAAAACACGAAGAAAAAACGAAATAAATCAGCAGCCGTTTTATTTATTTTCTTTTAAGATTTGCTGTTTTTGTTTTTGTTGTCGTTGTTTTTGCATTTTCTACATTATTATCTTCATCATCATCATCATTATTATTGTAATCAACATCAAGACAAAGTATATGATAATACATACAACAACAACAACATCTTCTAACGGAGTCTAATAAACTAATTGTAAGTATGTAGGTGATGCCACACACTCTAAAAAATGCATGTAAATCTACTACTATATAGTAAGTTAGTTTTCATGTAAAATTACACAATATGCGTAAATTTAAGCACAATATGTTTATCAAAATCAATTACATCCTTTTTTCAGCAAAAATACAAACAAAATGTTTTATTTTCAATTTTTATAATATAATGGGCATTTTATGTTTAAAATTACATATATTGTGCATAAATTTAAGTTTTACACATAAAGTGTGTAAACTAATTTAAAAGTTTAATATACAAATTGTCAGCATTTTATTTCTAAAAAAAAACAAAAACCATTTGTTATCAAAAAAAATATTTGAATTTACACACAAAATGTATTTTTACTCTAATTATAGAAGGAGAAAAGTTTCCTACTATTAATGTAGAAAATTTACATGAAAATTTATTAGAGTGCATGCAAACATTTTGCACGTGTTTTAAGAACTCGTACATACATAATTTTAATGATCAATCGGTTGGCATTTTGTTAATGCGTCAAAGCCATTTTTTTTTTTTACCGATTTTGACCCATTGAGAAGGTATTTGAAATGCCTTTCATTTTAAATCCATTTTGTCTATTATTCAATTATTCGAGTTTTATTTATTTATACATATGTACTTAGAGAGGATTTAATGCCAAGTGAACCAACTTTTAGCAATCGATGTCTTCCGACATTGGGTTACAAAACATTTAGATATCCAACTCGCATCCCACTAAGCCAACAAAAAACTCTCTTTTGAGAATAAAGGGACATTTAAAAAAAAAGTTAAACAAAGTTTTTGATTTTGGAAAAAAAATTTCAAAATTTTTTTATTTTAATTTTTAAGTTACATGGATGAGAAAAAACACTTGCTTAACCAAAATGTAAAATTTTGATCCCCTTTAACTCAGAGAGTTCTTGACCGATGTTGTGTCTGAAATTTCATCCCGATCGAAAGAACTTGATTTCAAAAATTATGTACTTTGTTAAATTTTCAATATGTATTTGAACGAATTGAAAAACATGGTTGTGGTGACCATAACCGAACAGCGTCATATTGTCATATGACGCAACCATATTGAATTTTTTGGTTGCTGTGAAATTATATTAGTATAAAATATCATAATATGATCCTTCTTAACTATAATTTAGTCCATTATTATAATAATGGTTCAACTATAGTTTTATAATAGTATCACAACAATAATATGATCATGTCCAACCATATTATGATTGTCGCTCAATCATAATATGGTTGATATGATCATATTATGGTTGCAGCCCAATCATATATTGGTCAATGCCAACCATATTATGATTCCAGTTCAATAATATGATTTTTTAAAATCTATTAAATGCATTGCCATATTATGATGTATTTGTGACCATGTCATGATATGTAAATATAATAACATCGTTTAAAATCAATCATAGCGACAATCACGTCATTATAATTGGGTGTATGACTTAAAAATGTGGGATATACAATAGATGACATATTTGATCACGATTTATGTTTTTTGTATCTTAGATGTCATTTCGAAGGGTACATATCTGTCATTTATTCTCACTTAGTTATTAAACAAGTTTTCTTTGCTTCGAAAATGTCGAATTTTGGATCATCGAATCGTCATACGCTGGACGTTTTGCTTTACTTCTTTAATCTAAAAAAAGTGCCGCTGAAGCACACCGATTGCTCACCAAAGCTTATTGTAAATTTGTCCCATCGGTTTCAAAGTGCGAGGGATGGTTTGTGCTGTTCAGAAATGATGATTTTGACATGGAAGACAAAGATCGCTCAGGCCAATCAAAAAAGTTTAAAAACCAAGAATTGAAGGCATTACTCCATGAAGATTGTTATAAAACTCAACAAAAGTTCACAAAATCATTGTTAGTATTCAGGCATCAATTTCAAAACGTTAGCAGAATTCATCCAAAAGCAGAAAAATTGGGTACCATACAAATTAAAATCATTTTTACACCGAATCATTACATGCGGTGAAAAATGGATCCATTACAATAACCCTAAGCGTAAGAGCCCGCCCAACCAGCCGAATCGACACCAAAGTCAAACATCCATGGCGCTAAGGTCCTATCTAATACGAACTGATGAAATCTGACCAGACCATTACAGGAAATCTGTACCAATCGCAACTGATTCGTTTGATATCGTAATATTCCATAATGACAATGCTCGTGTTGCAATACATGTTAAAAACTATTTAGAAATAATTGGTGCCCCGTCCGACCACTATTTGTTTCGATCGATGCAGAACGCTCTCTCTGGGATACGCTTCACTTTGGAACAAAGATGATCAGTTCTTTTGCTTCGAAATCCGAAGCTAACAATAGCCAATACTTTGAATAAATAAAAGCTAAAAATTCCGCATTTTATGAACTAAAACATTGCTGTAGAAAACAAGTTATTATTGAAACAAGATGTATTTAATCATATAGTCGTTTACGACAATCATTTATGTCTGCGTAAAACATAGCATAGTTGCTGCAACAATATATCGTGTAGGGTTTAAAATAAACGCGTGTTCATCTTAAAACTTTGCAGGAGTATATGAGAGAGTTTGATGTTACTTAAGAAGTTTAAAAATGTCTGTTTTTGAGTTATCTACTTTTGATTTGTTTATCTCAAGATATGACCCTTGACCTATGGAAACATAAAAGTCTTAATTTCCATATTTTGCGCTTACAATCTCATTTTCAAACCTAGTGGCAACGCCGGTATCATAACAATAAAGCCCACTACTGAAGCACTCATATCAAATGAATCTGCTTGTAAATTAGTACGTGTATGTGCGGTAAGAGTGAAAGATAGTGAAAGATGGAATGAATGCTTGGATGGATAAGAATTGTTCCACATCAACCATTTAAATTCTATAAAATATTAACGTACGTACGTATGTATGTATTTTGAGATTGAATGTACGAATACAATCATATGAACAACGTATTGCTGAAAGGCATAACAATTGATATTTGACACACACACACACACAGCAACACGGAGCAATACTGTCACCGCTACACATGCAATCAGACAAAACAATTTCAAAGATACATAATCAGTCGCGTACTTACTCAGACCCAGATACTCGTACACTCGTACATAATAAATAAGTAACTACGAGTATTTATCCATTTATTTACTTATTATTTGTATGGATGCATGTAGTATACGGGAAGTCTTAAATACGATTCTTTAGAGAATTATTTGATTTGATTTGCTTGTTACTTTTGTTGTTGCTGCTGCTGCTGCCGCTGTTGTTATTGTTTTTTTATTTATTTGACGATAAAAACAGAACTCGTGACACTCGTGGATTTTGGCTACAATAATGATGAGGAAAAAGTGGATGCAAAAGCAGAGTAAAAAAAACGCGCGCGTTTAACACATCTGTATAATGTTCTGTAATGTTCAGTCTGTGATGGTTGATGATGACGATGATAATGATGAAGATTCCAATGATTATGCTAACAACAACACAGTATCTATAAGTAATAGGTACAACACACAAACTCTGATAATGCCAATGCGAGTGAGTGTATTTTCATTTTATTCATGTACTATGAGGCCCTATAGATGTTTGGGCATCTCGTATTTAAATGTATCTTGTTGCAGGTGAATGTGTTCAACAATAGATGAACGGATGGATGAATGGCTGAGTGGTTGGATGGAAAGTAATTTGACTAATTAGAGCACAATCATACTTATTTATTATAATTTTGTCTTTTTTTTTACTTTTTGTCTGAATATTCTCTTTGTCTAGGGGATGACTGCTTTTAATGCTGTGTAATTTTTTAAAATCATTTGAAATTCAAATTATTTTTGAATAACGAATTGCGTGATAAAGTTTTGGAAGCGTAAAACAACCTTTAGATAATCGCATCAATTTTACAATATATTATGAATTCGCAATATAAAACAAAAATTATGGTAATTGCAGTTTTCAATTGGAATAATATTGCCAAAGTCTCAAAAACTCCCCCTCAGAAAGAATAATAATAATATAGAAATTGCTAAATTTTTTTAGTTACTTAATTTATCAATATAAATTAAACAAATTTTTAGGCTAAAATATATGTAAACTGTAAAGTTTAGAGTGTAAACAAAACAAATTTGCATTTATAACATTTGCTTGTTTTTTAATCATATTCCATTAAATATAATTTTTAAAAATTTAAACAAATTGATTTGAAAAAAAGTCATAAACTTTAAAGTTCCGTTTGAAAATTTGAGATCTGACAAGTTTGAAATTAAAAAATTGCTTGAAATGTGTTACCGTTACCGCTAAGCTAGCATTACCCCAAAAATGCCCTTTCAGCTCAACTACCGTAACCGCTAAGCTGATGTTACCGATATTTTATAAATAATTTGAAATTATAAAAATATTGGGTGTGACTTAAAATTGCGGCATTTATAGTAGATGGAGTATTTTTTGATCAGGTTTTTTTAATAACTTAGCATATGTCATTTTGAAGGGTACATATCTGTCATTTATTCTCACTTAGTTATTGAACATTACATATAATGTAAACATTAACGTTTTTTTTTGCTTCGAAAATGTCGATTTTTGTACCAACAAATCGTTATATGCGGGAAGTTTTGCTTTTCTTCTTTAATTTGAAAAAAAAGTGCCGCTGGAGCACACCGAAGCTTATGGTGAATGTGTTCCATCGGTTTCAACATGCGAGTGATGGATGGAAGACAAAAGTTTGAAGACCAAGGATTGGAGGCATTACTTCATGAAGATTGTTGTTAAACTCAATTTCAAAACGTTTTCGAGTAACATGATTCATCCAAAAGTAGCGAAATTGGGTACAATTCGAATGGAAGCCGAAAGACCTTGAAAGATGATTTTGCATGTCTGAAATGCTGTTTGAACGCTATAAAATAAAATAATTTTTGCACTTGTGACGTATAATGGATAACCCGAAAAATAAGAGATCGTATGTGAAGACCGGCCAACCAGCCGAATGGATACCAAACCCAAATATCCATTCCGCTAAGGTGATGCTCTGTATTTGGTGGGACCAAAAGTTTCCTATCTATTATGAGCTACTGAAATCTGAACAGACCATCACAGGAAACCTGTACCATACGCAACTGATTGCTTTGAAGCGAGCATTGGCCGAAAAACCCCCGAAATATGCGGTCAGACATTAAACTGTAATATTCCATGACAACCATCGGCCACATGTTGCAATACCTGTTAAAATTATTTAATCACCCGCTTTATAGTACAGGCTGTGCCCCGTCCAACTACTATTTGTTTCGAGCGATGCAGAACTCTGCCTTTGGGATACGCTTCTCTTTGGAGTGTCCAGAGTATCCAATATTGGCTTGGTTCGTTCTTGGCCTCAAAAGATGAGCAGTTCTTTTGGCTCGGAATCCATATGTTGGAAGTGGTCATAGCTAACAATGGCAGTATAATTAATTTACACTGTAAAAATGTCTCAAAATAAAAGCCACAATCATAGAGAAATATACATAGAGCGGAAACTCTGCTGTCAAAGACCTAACTCAGTTGTCAAAAACCTAAGTGGTGAGAATGTATTAGTAAATAACATAATGTGAAAACAAAAACAACACTAGTATGTGTGATTATTTTGAGTCAAATATTAACCACAATATTAAAAATTCAAGATTTAAAATATTTTTTGATGAAAAAAAATTCTAAGTGAAAAAATATTTTTTTTTTGTTAAAAAAAATTGTATACTTGTAAGAGACCTATATTCGGCTGTGCCGAATCTTATATACCCTTCACCAAAGTATACTTTAAAATAATTATTAAGAATATTTTTTGGCTGAAAAAATTGTATTACTGAAAAAATTTTATGATGAACAAATAACTCGGGTTCAAAAATATTTTTCCAGATTTTAACCCATTGTCGGTGCTAATTACTATGGCGTTATATACGTCGTTGTCTACATTAATGACTTAGTAATCGAAATATGAATTTCAAAATAGGTACAAAATGAGATAATCGTGTTTTTTTTTTGGTTTATTTCTCAGCCATTTGTGTTCGATTTTTTCGAATTTAAATAGCAACCTGTAGGTTGCGGATTTATTGATGTATCAACCACATATGTAAGTGTGGGGGCTTAATTTCAACACACAGACTGACATGTCTATATCGACACTGCCATCTATAACGATCCAGAATATATGTATATACTTATGGTAAAGAGTATAAAAATGCAAGATTTTAGCATAACTTTAATGAAAATGTTTAACAATTTGTAATAATTCGTAAGAGTTTTTTGTTACTGAACAGAATAAATATTAGTTAGAATTGTCACAAACAAAACATTGTTCAAAATCAATCATATTATCAACCACATAGAGACAATCATGTCATTATTATATTGTTTAAACAATAAAGATGTTTGTGACGAACATTAAGCCGCAATGTCTTAAACATGTATTTTCTTTGCGAGAGGTTGTTGTGCACTAAGAGCATCGACTGCTAATTAAATTCTAGTTTAATTCGAAACTGCAAATGTCAGCTAATCATTCCATAAATCCATTTCCAACATCTAATTATTTTGCTTAATTCAAAGACTTTTATTTAAATAGAACTCATTCATCGTTGAATTAATTCATAATAGAATTCTGCAACCTTTGAATTATTAAAGTTTTGTTAATTCAAGTCTAACCCAATAAGCACTAAAGAACTTCCGTGGAATTTCCAGTTTTAATTAACATCTTTATTTAATTTAATAAGCAAAACAATGCAATTCAAAATTAAAAATTAAAAAAAAAATAAAATATTTATTTTTTGCGAATTAACAGAAATAAATGGAAATTGAACCATTCCGATACAAATGGCAAATGGAGACAGTTTGTATATAACCAAATTAGAAATCGTGTCAGTTTATCTCTTTTTATTAAATTTTTATTGGATTTTTTTATTTGTTTCAAATTATTAAAAATTTAAATATTGTTTTCATTCAGTTTTGTTGTTTATTTGTTTTTAATCAAACTAAATGATTTAAAAAAATTTTCTTAAACTATTTGAATTGAAGAAAATGTTAATCATTGAATAAATTTTATTAAGCTATTTTGTAATGGATTTGGATTCAAGAAAATTTTAATGATTCAATAAGAAATTAATTCTCTAAAGAATGAATTCTCAAAAAAATGAATTCCATACATTTGAATTATAAATTCAATGTATGGAATTCAATTAAAAAATAATGCTTTCGAACATTTGTGTTGTATAGAAATAAGTTACTCTACTAAGTAAAATAATGTGCTGGGTAACGATCACATATTACAAAATAATGTATGTGGTAACTAGTTGCAATTACCAAAATTCAAAAAAGGGTACATGCTTTTGGTTAAGATATTTTTGCTGTTAGGGTTCTATATATTGCATAAAAACAGAAAATTGTTGGCAAAATTTTAGAATTAATAATTGGAAGTATGTAGTTTTCTTATCTTCCCGCGAATGTTTTAAAAATCCCCCCATTTTACATATATGTATGTATGTATGTATGTATGTGTGTATTTTGAAATACATATGTCTCGCTTTGTTTTGGAATCATTAAATTTCCATTATCACTATTTCTTGAAATTTGTTAGCAAATAGTTAGGAGGGATGGGGATTTTCATGCAAATCGATGGTTTTTGGTCAGAAATATGAATGTATGTGTGTGTTTATGTTTTTCCAATTATGTACAAAGTTATTAACGATTAAAGTTGTTTCCACAAATAAGATTTACAACGTTATTGATGATTAAGAAGAATAGGTTATAATGGTTTTATCCAATTACGTATTTATAAATTATAAAATAAAATTAGTTAGAGGTCGTCCTACATATGTACGACACATATACCCTTTATTTATAATAATTAGTTATAATTTGATATTACATATTATTTTTTACATTCTTGCCACAAATCGTTGTGTTATGGTTTATTTTTAATATATAAATTAGGGTCGCTTCGAAACAAATATAATGAATTTTGAACAAGAAACTGAAATTTTGGGTAAAATCTTTTTTAATGACAAAATTCGGATTTTTACGGGTTTTCGCTTATATCTTGTTAATTCATGGATATCACCGTACGACACTCAATATTAGACACGAACCGGATGATATACGTCTGAAACAATAAATTAAATGGAGAAAAACTGCGTTTTCAGATTTTCATTTCGTGATCCTGTTTCCTTTTTAAAGGACTTCAAATTAACAGAGGAGTACATTTTAAAAAAAATGTTTTAATATACTTCTATTCATCCTACTACGTCAAATTTGGTGGCAAATGATCAAGAAGAGTTGTAAAATATTTCGTATTATTTTTATTTTATCTTGTAAGGATCAAAAGATGTCAAAAATGTTCTTTCATATTTTTATCCTTGAATATCCTTTTAGATTTCCAATAATTTTTTTTTTAAAAATAGTGAGTTAAAGATCCAAATATTGAATACCACATGCCAAAATTTCATCCTTCTATCTTAACTACTTAAGTGTTAAAAAATATATTTTAAATTTGAATTATTTGATTTTTTATATTTTATTTTAATATTTCATTCACAAAAAAAATATAACAAAATCCGTTGTGAAAAGCAACGAAGATGACTTTTTAATAAACAAGTAAAATGGTATAGTCGGGCAAGCCCGACTTTATGATACCCTACACCGGGTATATGATTATAAAGAGTTTTCTTTTGATATGAAACTTATTTGTGTTGAATCTTATTTGAATACACACATTTTCGGTAGTGGGCCTTATATGGGAGCTATGACTAATTAATTGGTTGAAACATATTTGTGTTGAATTTTGTTTGGAAACTGACATATTTCAGAGATTTATGTATATTAATGACATTTTCGAGAATGTTGCTTATATGGGAGCTATGGAATATTGTTGACCGATCGTCACGAAATTTGGCCGTGTCGAGTTCGGCTTGCTTAAAACTTAATTGCGCTGAATTTGGTTTGAATATATTTATAATTAAGATATTTATGAGAGCTTAACTATGTATTTTCAAATAGGCCAATTGTATGGTGGCTAGGATAAATAATAGGCTGATTCCAAACCAAATTCAATAGCCTTTGTCCTTGGGGCAATATAAATTTTTATTACTTTATTTTATTTTTTTATAGTAAAACAGCGGAATTTTTACAGTTACCTTAAATTTTAAATATTGTTTCGAGCTAGGTTTATATACAATTTATAAAAAAAAACTATTTGCGTTTTTTGGATAAAAAAAAATAAAAAAATTATTTCCAAACTTTACTTTTTTGACAACCGCGAAAAAGTAATAATTAACTTTCAATGATCTATTCGACTATGCTAGGGCCATTTTGATATTTGCAAAAAATTTAAAAAAGTTATCGCCCTAATCAACATATAAAAATGTAAATAAGTTCATACTGGTTCGTTTATGTAAATTTAGTTTTAGTTTTATTTTTTCTACACCACAATGCGATAAATAATGATGCATACAAATATTTTATCATCAAACGGATTTATTTTGTTTTTGCTTTTGTTTTGTTCGCAATTAAAGAAAAACACATACAAAACCCAACAACAACAACAAGGACAGAAAAGAGTTTTGTGTCAAGATTTATTTTTTTATTTATTTCTACTTTTATTATACGGTCGAGTACGTAGTGCTGCTGGTTTTACAGCCGCAAACTGAGTACAAGTTTAAATCTATTGAATTGTTGTTATTACGTGTGTTGTTGTTGCTTCTGCTGTTATTCAAACCCTCTACCAACCTGCGCAATACTCATCGTAAGTGGTACGAATGTCTGTATGTCCGTCCGTCCGTCCGTCCGTCCGTCCGTCTGTCTATCTGTTTGTTTGTATTCACACATACATGTCTGTCTGTCCGTCTGTATCTGTGTGTAGTGTTCTGTTCTGTTGTGTTGTTGTTGTGTATAATTCGTACACTTGGAATTCCGTAAACAAAAAGCTTTGTACGAGTTGTATGTTACCACCCACACTAAACTACATTGACGTTGATGTGCATGTATGGCTGGGTGTATCTGTGAGTGTGTTTTTCTGTTCGTTTCAAATTCATAAAGTGAAAACGAATTTTTGAGTGTGTGTGTGTGTGTTTGTGTTTGTTTAGATTTTTCATTTAAACAAAAACTGCTTGAATGTTTTGTAGAGTAAAGTACTGGTAGTAGGATACATACATCCATACATACGTTGGAACATACAATGAAACTGTTCATTAAAATGTGTAATTTTTTTGTTTTGAGGTAAAAATGCACAATTATGTTTGAGCGAGTGTGCAAATGTGTTTGGGCATAGAAAGTGATTAAAATTAAGCCATTAACAACATAGTACAAACGTATAAATGCATATACATACATATGTATGTATGTATGTAGATAAGTCACGTGTTATGCAATAGGTTGCAGTTATTGTATTTTTTTTTTATTTTTGTTATAAGCAGTTGAAAGGATTAGAACTTTCGTCAATTGGATCGTTTATTTCAAAAACTAGTCAAGCGACAAAAAAAACCCAAATTGAGTTATTGGGCGATTACTGTTTTGTAAACGTAAATATGTAAATACATCGTTAAATACAAACAAAATTAAATACTGCTTGCCAATTATGCTGAAGCAATGCCGAGAAATACGAGTTTAGTACTGAAATAAGTCAAGTGACAGCACTTGACCGGCCCTACTAGGCCCTAATCTATTTTTTTTCATAAATATTGTAGGTCTCAATAAATGTGAAAAAAATAAAAGATTTACAAGCTGTAAAACCCAACTTGGTTGGATATGAAGAGTTTTATGGGAATATTTTTCAATGGCCTACAACGGAAGCAGAATGTACTGTGCAACGTGTGTATGATGACGAATAGTATTTCAGAACAAATATGATGTTAAACCCTTTAAAAATTTCATTTGTCATTTTACTTTTGAAGTTCCTAATAAAACTAGAATATTTCGTATGAAATTTACAATAGTGATGGTTGTTTTGTTAAAGGAATAAAAATTAGTATTTTAGTAAAATTGTTTTATGCTTAATTCCCAATTTTTATTGATAAATTCACTGAAATTTATTATTGGGGTTAAAGCAAGTTCCTATGCGCATTTCACTGGTTGCTTAGGCCAGATCATCAGGAAACCTTTTCCCAAAAGGCTTTAGAAAAACTAAAGATATTATACAAATAAAACTATAGAGTGATTCAGAATTACAGACACTCAAGTTTTATTTGTAAAAATATTAAAGCTTAAACAAAACACCAACAATAAACCGTGATCTTATCTTTTCTTACATTTTGTTTGTTTCAGCCAAGAGCAAACTTCCTAATCGGGAAAAATTGTCCGGGAATATTTTTTTTATTTAACAAATTCCGTTGCGAAGATGAAGAATTGTCTTCGGGTTATGCCTTCTTATGTTTTTATACGGGTTAGTCTCACCATAACACCTTGAAACTTAAGCAAAGTTTTAATAGAGTACTTAGATATATTTTTGGACTTAGGTATACAAGGATCAGAGACATATGTATGTATGTCTTCTTATATGATTAATGTTTTGGCTGTGAGTTTAAAGTTTTGTTAAGATAAGAACTTTGTTAATTTATTTTTGTCTATATAAAATTGTGCAAAAAATTTGATTTGCATAGAAAAAAATTTGAAAAATTACGAAAAAAAAAAAAATAAAGCGACATTTTTTATAAAAACTTACACAATTTTTTGGAATATACATTTTATGAAAGCTTAATTCTTAGCCTACCCATAATTGTTTATAATTTTGATCGGTTTAAAAATGTGTGGTTGAGAGGTACAAAGTAAAGTACTAAAGTACCAATACGTAACCTAAAACAGTTTTATGAAAATAACTAAAAATTTTGAGGGTGTTTTAAAATCTTTAAAAACGTTTTTAGTATGTCCTCACCTAGACCTATAAGCCCCCATTATGTTGCTTTCAAGTTCTGACAAAAAGTGTTATTTTGTAGCAGAGTGTAATTAATGATCAATATTTGTATATGTTGAGTTTAATTAAAAATATTACAGACACTTTTGGAAATGTTTATTTAATATAATTTTAGCCAATTGTATTTTCTGGATTATAATTGACAAATGAAGTAAAAGTATGGATTAAGTGCGCTTAAAAGAAGCCAAGGAAAATGACACTCCAGTTCAACATCGACAAAATTTACCCCTAAATCCAACATGTTCTCATACATTTAAGAAAATCCTAATGTGCATTTCAAACCAGTGTTTAGGTGCTACAATGTTGAATTTCAGCTAATAACTCGAATAAATTCCGAATAAAAATTGCAAAAAATTTAAAATTTTATCAAAAAATCATAAAAATTCGTATAGAATTCGGTTTGTTTTTAATTAACTTTAATGCCGTAGGATGGGCATTTAAATAGTATTTGAAATGATACAAAAATCGGTTTGGTAAAAAAATATAAGAAAAAAAATATATAAAAAATTTCAAAAACGACCAATAGAACCAAATATTTTAGAAGCGGACTTTTTAGAAAAGACAACACTTTCTGCAGAAAATCAAATGTTTTCATTCCCAATCTTTAAACCTCAAGAACAAACACTTTTTTTATAAACTTAATTTATGTAAGTTTGTGTCATGTCATTTGCGGTTCTAATAAATAGGTAATATTATTTTACAATTAAATAGAAAATGATTCATTCATTTCCGCTGTTCTGTTACACGTTTCAACAATTAAATCGAAAAACAAACAGCAATAAAATACAATGTTTCACAAAGAATTGACACGAAATATTTTCAATCTGTAGCTAAGCGCATTTAAAACGTGACTTTTGTAAGTTTTGCCACAAGACAATTTTTGGTTTTAAGCAGTAATTTAGATTTTAGTTTTCATGAATTAAACTATTTCAGCATCTTATTAAATATAAATATTCCTACTATAAAATTTAATAAAAAAACAAAATCATCTTATTTTGAGCTGTTAAAATATTTGTTCACGATAAAACTTCAGACAGACACCAAATTATCTTTCGGCAATAATTTGTTTACCAACGATTTTTTTTCGCAAATTATTTTCATTCGCATATCTAATTTCCAAAATACGGTAAATAGAAATTGTACCTTTTTATACCTTTCACCATGAGTGGCAAGGGTCTATATAAGTTTGTCATTCCGTTTGTAATTTCTACATTTTTCATATGCGAACCCACAAAGTAGATAGCGGAATCGATATAGCCATGTATGTTTAAATCAACATTCCGTAATTCCAAAATAACTTATATACATGATTCATACATCAATATATCCACTATAGACCCGGTTCGGTTCGTATTTAAAATCGAGAAAATCGACCCACAAATGATATAAGGAAAAAACCAAGACAACTTAAATTTTTTACCTATGATTGTGTTGAATAATAGATTCGGTTCTGAAAAACAAAGATTTAAGTAAGATTTTCATGATCTTAAAAAAATCGAAAAATTAACTTGTGTTTACTATCTTTTGAGGCAGTGTGTATATAACGTCATAGTAAGTCGGACCTGGAATGGGCCAAAATCGTGAAAAAACAAATGTATGTCATAACATTTATTTCACTAATAAATTTAATAAAAAAATTTAAAAAATTCATTTTAAAAAAAAATTTGGAATAAAATTCTTTTCACTAAAATTTTTTTTTTTAAATTTTCTTTACCTAAAAATATTTAAAATTTTTATTTTAAAGTATAATTTGTTGAAGGGTATATAAAATTTGTCAAAGCCTTAAAAAATGACATATTTATGCATTGATCCAGCACGCCAAATACTGACCCCAGGACAAACATTTTGTGAAATGGTATCCTTAAAAAAACTAAACTTTCATTTTAATTGGGAACATCAATATCTTATTTTACTTCCACACAGCCTGTTTAATAGTTGGCACTTAACGCAACAAATTTGTTGGACATGGTTTTTCGTTTGTATAAATTTTGATGAATAGTACTAAATCCGTATTATTACATTTAATTAATTAATGAATGATTGGGTTATTGCTATAGATTCTTTCGATTCTAGCAACAAAAATCAGTTGTCCCTAATTTTATTTGTTCAACTGCAAGAGAAAAATTTGTTCATTAAGGCTGAATCATTCGGTTATCACAACCTATAAAGTTTTCTCAGCGTTAGAAAAAATTAAAAAAAAAACTTTACAAATTTAAATTTTAATTTCTTACCCCCAGTAACACGAAGTCTGGTTATGTTTTAACTGACAGTTTTCATACAAAAATAATTTTAACCGACTGTATAACTATTAGTTAATGCTTAACCAGACTTCGTGTTAATGGAGGTTAAAGGAATTATTAAGATACTTGGAATATTCAGATATAGAGAAAATAATGACAATCATTTGAAAAAGTTTTTTCTCGAAACCAACTACATTTCTTTTACAGATTCAACTTAATAGGACCTCTAAAATCTTTTAGTAAAACTATAGAAATTACTGAATTTTGACCGACCAAAAACCACTGTTATATTAAATCTAGGGATGGATTGATATGCAAATGCATATTTTTTCTCGAACGTCCAAATACCAAGTAAACTAATTAACTAATAACCTGAATCACGAATTTTGCTGTAAAATGACATTTGCATATTTTGTTATATTTTACTTTAAAATTTTTTTATGGTAATTATGACCCTCAGAACAGCCATCAGAAACTAATTTGCAAAATAAGTTTAGGAACCAGGTGCCTCAGGGCATTGTTGCCGGTTTAGGTGTAAAAAACAATAATTATGATACGATTTTATTGAAAAACTAATGAAAAAGAACTAATAAAAAATATTTCGAATAGATCGGTCGACTAAAAGTTAATAAAACTTTGATTTAAAAAAAAATGACCAAAAATTTCACGTGCTAAAATTATGACATCACTCACAAAGCAGCTGACTGCACAAAAACTAAAAGTCAGAATGCATTTCGACCTTCGAGGGAAATGTTAACAAATCTGTAACTAAAGTCACAGTTAAATTTAACAAAAAAATTATTCGGGTTTGTCATAGAATCCAATCATTGTCGGAATCGGTTTTGAAAACGACAGAAAAAGGACCTTGGTCTCGTGAAATTGTAAGTTATCGGTTTTATATTCAATATATAATTAAATTCTTTATCGATTAAACAAAAACTTACATTGGATTTCAAAAGTCGAATATATGTACCTTTTTTGTCGTTTTCAAAACCGATTCCGACAATGATTAGATTCTATGACAACCCGATTATTACTTTTTGAGATAATTGGTATTTTGTAATGCATGCCTTGAGGTACTCTTGCGGGTTAGAGTGTTAATAAAAAATATGAATTATTGTCGTCAAGTTCATGTAACATCGAGAAACTGCTAGTAAATCTTCTTAATTTCTCTATCAGCAATTGAAAATTATCAATTTAGCTTCGGAAAAATTTTCTTCGGAGATATTTTTAAAGTATTAAAAAATTCATTAATATTATCAAAAACATACACATTTTTTTTATTGTATTTTCGATTTATAACAGATTTCCAACATTTCTGCACGATCAAAGATTGTGGAGTTAAACAACTATTAATCGCAAGATATTAGAATTAATCAGAGACCGAAATAATTTTTTGTGATATATCACTGAGAGAGTGATTTATTTGAGATTGAGAGAAACAGAAAAGAAACAAACACAAATAATCTGGATGAGTGATTTATGTGACTTTTATTTGCGAACATGAAAAATCAATCGCAAAAATGCATTTGATGTAAATCAACGCTTAAATATAAAAAAATAATCAAAAGATTAATAACAATTAAAAAAATTCTCATTTCTGTTACTCACTTCATTTCATTACTTCATACTTATCATATTATTTCCATAATTTGTTAAAAATTACTAAATGTAAATAAAAGAGAAAGTAACAGTTATTAAGAACAATAACAAATGAATTGTTTATCTCACACCAAACCATTAAAAAACAACAAAAACGAATAAAGGTCATACCAAACCATTTAAATAAAAATCATTTTATAACTGTTATTTTCAGTGATTTATTTTTATCACCAAAATATAAATCACAATTTGGGTTTTTTGGTATATGGACGAGTTATTTTCGATCTCTGGAATTAATATATCCATCGTTTTCTCAGAAGATAATTTTAAAACTGCTGGGAAAGCTGTTGTGTAGTTTTTGGACATTGAGCGAACCATAGTTAATTATTTTATGTTTCTGCACAAAAATATAAGTGCATATTTTTTAAATTTTTAGGTCATATTTTTATTTTTTTTATGCATTTCCACTAATATGTGCATGAAAATCCGCCCCTAATTATAACCATTAAAAAATCATTGGTTAATGGTTTTTAGCATAAGGAAAGAACTATGGTTTTTGGCTTAATTTAAAAATTCCCGAGAATGAACATATTTTTCTATTGTTTCGCAGAACTTTAGATATTACTCAGGGTCCATTAGCCACATACAAATCTTGGCCCGGAAATTGTGAAAGGCCTGCCAGTACTTAAGTTTCATTATCCATCACACAACAGGTGTATTTTTATATAAAATTTTACCTCAATTCTTTCGCTCATTCTTTAACGCTTTGCGATCTGAAACTCTCTAAACTTTATACGACTCTTAACTTTACATGCAGCTTTTCTGATAGAAGCTTTCGGTGCTCTTCGAAAGAGTTGTTGGACTTCTTTTCTCCTACCAATATCTGTTATACCTTTTTTTCTTCCTTATCCATATTTTCTTTCAATGTTCAAGTCTTCCTTATACTGTTTCGATTTTATAAGATTTTTTGTTCCTTTTTTGAAAGTCCATATTGGATTTATTTGAAAAGTTGTAAATATTTTTTCGCTTTCCATTTTGACCGAAAAAACAGTTGAAAATTAATGATTTAGAACAGATAATATCTGACATATTTTTAAAAGCTAACGTGATTAAAAAAATAATAATTTGTCGGACCAAGGATGAAATAGTGAGTACAAGTTTTCTTTGACTCGCTCTTTATAACTTGACAATGATATTAAATTTAATACTTTAATTCCCTGTGGAACATATAGTCGCAACAAATGTCCATTGCATTTTATCATTACAAAACAGTTTCATCTCACTCCCGGATACACCATGCTATTGCAACTAGTTCTCAATTTGTCGCCTCCAAGTATTTGCAGATCTTCTTGAACCTTGGGGGTTATGTATATTCGATGGACTGTCTAGTTATATCGTTAGCTGGCTTTCTCATTTGTGTTTTCCAGCCAACCAACCTGATTCGTTCTATTCCACAAATCTTGATTTGATATCGTGGTTGACCAGAATATTCTAAGTATACGCCAGAGGCTTGCATAGTTCTAATTTCGTGACTCGATATATTCCACAGATTTCACATTGCTGTTAAAAACATTGACTTTGGTGTGAGATATTTTACCATCTCCAGAATTTGTTGTGTGTACCATGATAAAGAACCTAATCTCTTTACATTATTTAAAAAATGTATATTATTCGAATAGTTCGATTAAATTTAAAAAGTGTGATCCAATTATTCAAGGATGTCACTAACGAATCTGAAGTAGTTTGAAATATAAACATCAAACTTTTGAAATCTAAGAAAAGGAGATGAGCAATTTCCTTAGTTCATGCACAAACACACTACATACACAGTTAGGTGTAGAGTGAGTGTATGGATGGATGGATGGGATTGAGATAAAGTTAAAAATTCTGTTTAAAGTTCATTGAATCCAGCGAACACAAAGAATTTGTGGCAAACAACAATTTGATAGGTTGAGTCAGGAGTTATAAAAGAGCAAACAGTTGTACATACACATTTGTCCACCATTAGTCTGAAAAGTTTTCAAACATTTTTTTTGGGCGAAAATGTAAAAACGGAAAACAAGGAAACATATAAAAATTCAAGGCAGGGGAATGAGCATGAGTCCATTAAATAAATACATACATACATACCTAGTACATGCTATGTGAATAGTAAAATAAAACAAAATCCAATAAATAGAAAAAATATATAAACAAGTAAATAGAGACTAAATACACAAAATCCTCAAAACCAACAATAGCTGCAAATAAAATACGTATTTGTTTCCCTAAAATACAATTACGTAGAACAAAAATAAAACAACGATAACCGAAAAGATTACATACATACATATGTATGTATATAAAACTCAATTGAACTTTGCCAGCAGTATGCAATGTAGAAGATAGCTAGATGGGTAGGTAGGTAGGTAGATAGGTTGGTTTGTAAGGAGAGGAGAATGCAGATACAGTATATAAATTTAGGTTTCTATATATGCACATAGATACATACATACAAGGAATTTTTGTATATAAAGAGCAACTGCAACGAATGCAAAAAATATAAATACAAACTGAAATGAAACAAACACTCAACAAACAAGCTAGCCAGCCACCAGATACATCCACACAAACATACTCTCATAAAAAGTCTGACAGTCAGTCAGCCAGGCCATTAAACATACAAGACCTTTTAGTATAAATTCAACAGCGAATACAAACGGTTCGTCGTAAAACGATAAAAACGCATCTCAGCCGACATCGGTGCTATTATTTTTTGTTGTTGTTGTTTTAGTTTCATACTGAGTATCTGTGAGTGAGTAACTGGCGCCCCGCTAGTGAAACATTAAAAACAAGAATTATAACAAAAAAAAATAAATTGTAAAAGTAAAAAAAATGAGTACAATTCGCCCCAGACTCTATGCGAATGAGTGATATTTGCAAATAGTACTCAATTCTTTACAATAAAATCACACAACTCAATTGCCTACACAAGAGAGCTGAGCCATAGACAGAGATGGCAATTAACACTAAACAGCTGTGTAACTTGAGCAAGTAAAAGAGATAGAAACAGAAAAAAAGTCAATAACTCTAGTAGAGTAAAAATATTGTACTCATTTACCTAAATACAACAGTTTTATAAAGTGTATCTATGTGTGTACATTTATATACATACATACAAGCGTAGACAAACAGTACATAAGTAAAGCTGCTTATATACTAAATAAGTAGTATATAAAAGTAAAGCAGGCAGAAAAAAAAAACATAAAACTGAGCATATGTATCTGCTAGCAGGCATATAAACTCAATGCTAAGAAGCATTTCAACGCGGAACGTTGAATTGTAAAGACGTGTGCGGCAAAAGTTTTACAAAATACTGAAAATAAAAAAAGAATTAAGTGTTTACATTAAAGAAAAAACTAATTTATCTTAAACAAAAAATATTATCAACCCGATTTCAAAAAAAAAATTGTTTAACAAATTCTCTCAAATTTAAAAAAAAAAAAACATAATTTTTATTGAGTTGAATTGGTGTGCCTGTGTGTGATACTTTACAAAGAGAAAAGAAGTTGAGAAAACTCAACGAAACAGCATTGAAAACAAAATTGATAATAAATACATGGCTGGTTTACAGTGAAATGAAAACAAGCTAAAGAATAAAATAAATAAGCAGCACAGTGGTGTGTGTATGTTGGTTTAATATTATACCCTCATACAGTTATACAAATTTATAAATATCAAACAAAAAAGGAATATAAAATAAATAAATAACTTGAAAAAGAAGTTGAAGAAATAATAATCAAAAAAGAGAAAATCTCTGGTTAAAGTTGGAATTTTTTTTGAAAATAAAAAAAATTTAAACAAAAAAAAAAAGCTTAAAATAAATTATTGTGAAAGTTTTATAAAACTAAAATGTATAATTTTAATTAAAATACAAACAAATTGGATTACCACTCTTCATATATCTACAACATTACGCTACATTTTTTATTATTGGATTACTATTTGGATTAAACTCTTAAAACATGGATTTAAACAATTGGATTATTAATTTCTTTACTTTAAAGGTAAATAACCAAATACAAACTTTTTAATTAAAATTTATTTAATTAAATAACACTAAACTAACTGAATATCTTAGTTCTATGTCTATTGTAACATATTTTTGTTTTATGTTCATTTAGGTACCTATTTCTCTTTGTTAAATTTTTTCAATGATTTTATCCCTTATTTTATTTTCTGCTTTTCTCACACTTACAATTATTTATTCCTTACTATTGTATATATGTACGTACCTACCTACTACATACTCTGCTAGTTTTCCTTTCTTTTTTGTTTTTCTCGTTTATTTATTTTGTGCTTCTTTAAATATTTACCACCACCTCACATACTTACACTAACTATACATAGTACGTACGTACATCCATACAAAAAATATCTACGTTTTCAGTTTTATATTTTTCCAGCTGTAGTTTTTATCACTAACAAAAATAAACACATTTCAAAATTACAAACATTGCTGCTCTTAACAAATTTATCTCTCTTCTCTCATTTTCTTTTGTTATCGCTCATTTGCTTTAACAACGCTCTCACATTAATACTGACTTAGTGCAGTGTTGCCAGTAGATTTATGATTGTTCTTGATATTTTCCCCTGCAACAGAGGAATTAAGGTTTTTTTTATTGTAGCCTTTACTATGAGTGATTTGTAATTTCTACAATTTTCATTTGAGACCCCCATAAAGTATATATATTAAGGATCCTTATAGATAGCGCAGTGGATTTAGCTATGTTCGTCCATCCATATGTACATACCCAGATAACAGGCGGGAGACGCGGCTTTAAAGCTCATTTTCAATATTCTCCTAAAATTTTTCGTTTTTTAAATTTGCAAATATTTCTATTCTAACAAGGATACTAAGTTCTATGTATAGACAATCTACAAGAGTAATATAAATTTTAGTGAATTTATCAATAACTATTATAAAGTTATACTGACATTTTTTAGTTTAAGAAACATCCAGAGATCGTGGAAATGAAGCTAAAAAAAAACTAAAACATATTAAAAATAAGTCCATCATAATTATTTTTATTCACCCCTATCGCGAATCAACATTTCACAAGAAATATGTTCCCTTTTCCCATTTTTCGTTCATAAATTTTGTTCACGTGAAAAAATTCCCCATGTTGTGAAATTTTTAGATGGACTTTTGTAAACAATAAACAGCTGTTACGAACAAAATCAACTATTGTGAATTAAAAGTTTAGGGGAATATCACGATAGCAATTTTCCCTTCGAAGGAAATGGATATTTCATGGGAACATAAATTTCACATTTTTTTCATGATAGGGATGATTATGTTTTTAGACACATTTTCACTAAGTCTGCTTAATTCTTAACCAAAGATTACTGCCTGTTAAAATAATTTTTGTATGAAAATTATCAGTATAACTTTTGCTTAAAAAATAAGTAAACATTGTGAAAACGGGATTAACGTGTTAAATTCCCAATTAAAATATTGATAAAATCAGTAAAAATTATTGTAATTAGACTTTTTCGCAAAGGCTTTAGTAGGAAAGCTAAAGATATTATACAAATAATTCAAAAGTAAGACCCATTTCACATTAGTTGCGCAAGTCTTCTGCAATTTTTGTGTTTTTAGATGTCAGAGGTAAGGTGGGACACGGAAAGTTGGTTTGTTTTTTCATTCATGTTTTTGAAAATGAAGAACAGACTTGCGCAACTAAATTGCTTATTGTGAAGAGCTTTTTAAGAGCTCTGATATGAGAAGCCGCAGAACAAAAGGTACTTTTTCGAATTTTTTTACAAATTGATTTTTTTGGTATTTTTATAACATTTGGTTGGGTTGAAATCTTCTAGAAAAAATCAATTTCCCAAATTTTTAAATTTTCAAAAAAGTATCTTTTGTTCTGCGGCTCCTCATATGTACTTTTGTACTAACTAGTATAAAGTTTATGCATTTTTCTTATATCATTTTTAAACTCCAATTTCAAACTTTGTAAAATTTTGTTAAACGAATTTTTATAAAGAATATATACGGGAATAACAATCAAAAGAATTTAGTTTCCCGTATCTGCGATTTGAACCTAAGGGATTACAGAATAAAGTTTTAGAAAAATTTGCTAAATTTTGCTAATTATGAGGACACATTTTGAATATTATTAATCAGTCCATAGGAAATTTATACTGAATATCTTGTTGAAAAACGTTAACCCTTTTAACTTCGGGGTCTAAAATACAACTTTTGAATTTTTCAGATTTTTCTAAAAAACTTTCCGAATTACAAAAAAATTTCATAATTTTAAAAACAATATTTACACCGATTAATTTTTCAAATGTAGTAACACAAATTTGGTACATCTAATTCATATAAATGTCAATTCATTTTTATAATTAACCCTCTAATGCTAAAGCATGCCTCCAGGCACTCATCGCAAAATGTGAATAAATGCAAATATAACTGATATTTCATTTCAAAAACTTTGAAAGTTTTTGAAATGCAAAATCAGTTATATTTTCATTTTTGCGATGAGTGCCTTGGGTATGCTTGGGCATTAGAGAGTTAAGTAAATTAATTAGGGGAGATTATTAAGACACTTTTAGGAATAAAATTCAAATAACAACAATGTGGCAACTCGTACTATTAAAGACCTATTAAATTTGTAAAAGTTTTTTTTTGTTGTATTAAATGAAATAAATGAATGCCTATAAAATTTAAAAAAAATGTAGCTAATTAAATATTTTATTAAAAACAACATTTTGAAAATTTAATTTAAACTTCTTTCCCTAAAGGTTTTTTTATTACTTTTATTTTTGTTTTGTTACTCTGTTGTAGCTTCTCTTATGCTATTTCTTTATTTCCTATGCTGTTTTATAACTTAATTTAATGTATATTGTTTATTTTTACCAACTAATATTTCAGCCTTAAAAATATCAAATTACTTTTTGGTCTAAAACAAAACAAAAGAGCAAAAACAAAGTAAAGTAGTAGAAGAAGTAGAAAAAAGACAAATTATGTCCCCTGTACCGCTACCTGCGACAAATTCTGCCTCAAAAACACAAACAACTGCAACGACTAAAGTGGCAGCAATAACAACAACAAACATGTCAGCTTTGCCAGTAAAACTGAAACTGAAAGCAGCAGCGGCAACAACAAACATGGCGAATTCCAACACCACAAACAAACAAATGGAACAAAACAAAATCAACAACAGCAACAACAATGCTGTTAGCATAACAAATGGAAACAAAACAAAAACCCAACAACGTCAACAATCGAAAGAAATGTCATCATCAGCCTCCTCCACATCTTCCACATCCTCTTCTTCCTACTCCTGCTCAACATCCTCCAACGCCAAGAATGTCATAACTTCCCAATGTGACAGCAGCAGTAACAGCAACAACAACAGCCATAATGACAATAACATCAAAAACGAAAGCCATCAAGCCTGTGATACTGATACTGTCATCAAAACCGAATTAGAGGCAAACGATCAGTTGCTGGGTCAAGATATGGACAATACCACGGATCCCAATGATTTGCAATTGTCGGCGATGCGTCAACGACCCATCCTATTGAGTTCCGTCAATTCGCACATCATTTGTAGCCTGTGTTTTGGTTACTTGATTGACGCCACAACCATAGTGGAGTGTTTGCATTCATGTAAGTAGTTTTACTCTTAATTCTTGCACAACCTTGAATGCTTTGCATACCTTGGGGCGCAAAAATATAAATAAACAGAACAAGGACACCTCACGTTTTTCAGTTGTGAAAGTAACAGCGAGTTACATTATGTTTTTCGCATTCAATTTTTTCATTCATGTCTTCTCATTGACAAAATTGTATAATTTAAAGAAATCTATCACATAAGCTGGAATTTTTGAATTGGGAATGGGAAAATTCTTTGCCATATTGCAAATATTAAATAGAAAATTGTAAAACATTATTTAGAGATAAAAAGGGGGTTGAATTGAAAAGCAACAAAAGGGATTCTGCACGTTAAACCTTTAAAAGGTGTCCTTTTTCACAGACAGATTTTTTAGACAAATATTAAATATGAAATGAAATGTTTTTGTGTATTTATGAGTTTTTTTCTTTTCTCTTATTTTAATTCCAGTTTGCCACAGTTGTTTAATCAAACACTTGAGAACGGAACAGTATTGTCCTCGTTGCGAAATGATGATAAATACTGCAAAACCAAATATAAAGTAAGTATTTCCATAAATTGCTGATTTAAAATGAAATTTAAAAAAATACAAATTGCCGACGGCATTTTAAAATACCCATGTCATGAACTAAAATCTAATTTAATAAGTTTGTATGTGAGTTTTCTTCAGTATAAAGAAAACAAAATCCGAACCAAAATAAAGAACAAAACAGAAATTAATAAAAATTCCTAATAAAATTAACAAAAACAGTCTTAAAGCCGTGACAAACAAGACAGCAACTACAACAAACAGAGACCTTAAACCCCTGAAAACCAAAAAAAAAATAGACAGCTAAAGACAATCACACCCCTCGTAAAACATATTTCAAAATTATTCGACTTGTCTCACAAAAGGAAAAATATTTTGAAAATTTCATTTCTAAATAAAAAGAAATATAGAAACGTCTGTGAGAGTGCTGGTAGAGCGGGGTATAGGTGTATAGTGAAGTTATGTATTTGCTGTGCTAGAATGCAAACAGCGTGCTAAGTAATGAGCCTTATAATAAAACATCTGCGTCAACATTTCATTACACGTCTCTACAAACTTACACGTCTCAACACATTGATACAAAGATAGACGAGAGAGACCGGCAGCCAGCCAAATAGACTGACAGACAGACATCTAGACTGTAGAAATATCGTTTCATTGTATTTCGTTCGTTTGTTATTATTACCTGCTTAGACGCACACTTTTTTGTCTCTACGCGATTTCAATTTAGCTGGAAGAGTCATGTTTTACGCTTTAATGAACCATTATAAAAATGCATAAATAGTTTTTGCAATTTTCACTTAAAATTTCAATGCTAACAACAAAGGACATCAAGGATTACCACTAATTCTATTTTCTACTCTTTCCATTTGTCATTTTAGGCCCGATACAACATTGCAGGCTATTGTTTATAAATTGGTGCCGGGTCTATACGAAAAGGAATTAATGCGCAAACGTGCATTTTACAAGGATCGTCCAGAAGAAGCTGCTATAGCCACTCCAGAACAAAGAGGTGACGATACGGAACATTTAATATTTAGTCCATCTGACTACATGTCAATTTCATTGGAATATGCCGACATAGAGTAAGTATTTATGGATTTTAACTTGTTACAATTTAGAAATTCAATTATTACAACTTTACATTAACTATTCTATACAAACAACAAAAGTCATGCATTTATTAAAGTTTTCTTTTCCTTCTTTCTCTTGTTTTTCTTCTATTGTTTAGTGAGCACATGAAGTCGAACGCTGAATACAGTGAACTATTAAAACCTCGTTATCTCCAGTGTCCGGCCATGTGTACGGTGGCACATTTGAAAAAATTAGTCTTTGGTAAATTCGAAATTAATAGCAATCGCTTCACCATTGACATCATGTACAAAGTCAAAACTATAGTTTTACTTGACCATTACACCCTTATGGATGTGGCCTATATATACACGTGGAAAAGAGATGCTCCCATGCGCTTTTACTTCCGTGTCAAACAATTGCTGAAGCCCCTGATTAGGGTTAAGAAAAATCTCTTGACACAACCCAAGAAAGAGATTACTCCTCTCGTGGAGGAACCCAAATTACATTCTCAAGCCATGTGCATTGTCCATGAACCCACACCCTCTATTGTGGCCTCGGTTAGTAGTAATAAAATCCTGGAACCGGAAGAGATCAAGCAGGAAAACGAAGCAGAAGTATCCTCAACTACAGAAATTCCAACACCAACTGTGCCGGAACCCAAACAATTTGAAATTGTGCAACCCCCAAGTCCTTCGATCAGTTCCCACGAGACTTCTCTTACCGACAAGCTAAAAATAACCCTGGTGAACAAAGCTGTAAAAGATAAGTCAGCTTACAGCGATGTCAACTCACCGGCTCGAGTAAAGGTGGTAAAGGAGAAAAAAGATAATCACAAAACTTCTCCCTCCACATCGTCACACAAAGACGAACGTAAAGTGGAAAATATTAAACTGAAAATCGATCTATCAAAACAAAATAGTGTGACAATTATTAACATGTCAGATCCAGACCGCAAGGAAATAGTTAAACCTGTTAAACCCGAAAAAGAATGGAAAGTTAAGACTAAGAAAGATAAAGACAACAGTCCGAAATCTTCACCTAAATCCTCGCCTCACAGTGAACGTAAGAGCAAGACCCCCAGTCCTTTAACAGTGCCTCCTCTCACAATCAAGGCTGAACGCATTAGTCCCCTGGCAAAGACAAATACTCCCAGCCCTGTAGAAGAAGACGATAAGAAATCACAATTTTTGAAATCTTTCGCTTTGACTCCCATTAAAAGCGTTAAGGCTGAGAAATTGGAATCAAAGCTTTCCAAAAACTCCTTTAAGGAATTTACTCACAGCATAGTAAATAAAAGTGTGAACAAGGATCCCTTGCAGATATCTTCCTCTTCAAAACGTAAGAGCAAGGAGCCCGTGAAAGCAGTAGTTAAGAAACCTAAACTATCTCCACCTTTGGCAACAGAAGATTTTAAAATAAAACTACCCCCAATTGTGAATGGAAAACCAATGTCACCTTCTACCAACGCCAACAAATCGTTGATGCCACCACCGCCCGCTGTAACAGCCATGAAACCACCCTCAGCATTACCCAAAAAGATGACTAAATCACAACAATCCAAAGTAACAGCAGCTCCACCTGGCTCGTTAACTCCACACCCGATGCATGGCAATAATACGGGCATACAATTGGCAGCACCTGGCAGTCGTACACCCATAGCTAAGAGATTTCAACCCATCTTACCCAAAACGCCACGCATTAATCCATTTGCCAATATACCCAGCGACGTCAATAAGATTCTTAAGGATGCTGGTACGGAAATCAAATCAGTTCCAAAGGAACCTGCCTCATCTAAGGTATACGGGCCAAAATCCGATGCAGGCCCTGTAATGGGACCACCACCTATGCCCGCACCTCCCTCTAAATCACAAAATACTCAAGGTACTGCTTCCAATACCCGAAACAGTGTCAGTGTTTCCTCTTCATCGACGTCTGCCAAATCGAGTGCTAGCAGCAAAAATAATAGTTATTTGAACTTGGCATTATTTAATGCTGCCAAATCAAAGGGTAACGAAGTACCACCTGGTTGCCGTACACCCATGTATACGCCAAATTCACCCATCTACTCCCCCAGTTCACCCCAATACGTGCCTAATTATAACATTCCTACCATGCCCACATACAAATATACCCCTAAACCTAGCAATGCGGGCAACTCGTACATGCAAAATGTTATGGCCTCAAATAATCAAATGTCTAGCCTCTTTCCAAGTCCGCCAGTCAAAAATGATTCAAACTGCAGCAACAACAATTCCTCGAATTCTGGAAATAACCGTTGTGAAGGTCAAACTCCCAAACGTGTCTATTCCTTCGCCAGAAGTCCCAGTCCAGTCGAAGACCCCCCTGAGAAACAATTGAAGGTCAAGTCTTTGTTGAATTCATGTAATATAAACATTCCCTCTTCGCTGTCTATTACAATAACACGCGATGATGGAGAGGCTTCGTGCAATGGTACCACATATCCCAAACACAAGAGTCCAGTAAACAACTACATAGAAATTCTTAAGTTGCCAGATCAAACAGCCGATAACATGGACAGCAAGCGCTTATCGCCTCCAATTCAGAACACCAACAATTCCCTCTTCCCTAATCCTCCTGTGAGAAGGGTAGCAACACCTCCGCTTAACGCCACAAAACAGAATAACAATTCAACCCAACAAAATATCAACAATATCAAGCCATCTCCTGCCACAACAGCCTCCCAAAACTTGGCGAATCTAAAGGCAGCTGCTAATAATGTAGCCGCTAATATGAACTTAATTACGAAGAATCAAAATGTTTCAAATAAATCTCCGGTATCACCAGCCAACAATAAACCACAACCTACCACCCATAAATCGCCCATTCATGCAAATGACAAAAAGACGCCAAGTCCCGAAAAACGCCCAAATCCCTCTCTTACCGAACAAAAATCACCAGGTGGAGGTGACAACTCGGCTAGCAAGAAGTTCCGACACATTTTACCCCGCCAAATGTCATCCACTAATATGCACGCCGAAATGAATCCAATAAATCCGGGCAACAACAATGGAAATGTCATTGGCACTTATTCATCGCCCAGTGGCGTTAACGTCAAAATACATTCCAACAACAAAAAGGTACAACCTTGTAAAAAATCCCCTGGAGCTCACTCTGCTGGGACAACAAATAAACAACAACATCAGGCTGGCACTGCTGCTCACAATGGTCTGAAATCGGCGGCAAAATCGCCACAGACTTCTAAAGGCAATAACAAGGCAAATTCACCGCCAATATTGAATACAAAAAGTAAATTGTCCCCAACACCAAATTTACACACGCTTCCACCCACCCTTCCACCTGGTCTCACACATCCCATGCAATCCATGCTGCCACCACACTTGGCAGCTGCGGCTGCCTGTCAAAATGCGGCTGCCGGCCAAGCTGAGTTAAGTAAATTACTCAAGGAAAATTTACTGAGAGCTCAAGTTCAAGCGGCTGTTGCTAATCAATCAAATATGTTTTATCCATATGCTGCTAATGCGGCTGCCGCGGCACAATTGGGTCAATTCAATCCCACCATGTACAACTACCAACAGGCTTACATCATGGATCAGTTATCACGCATGCAGCGAGCTGGCAACGAAGCCTTCTCCGAATACATGCAAAAGTTAAAGAACAGCATGGATGCCAATAAATCCCCCGCCGAGATGCTTAACCAACCACCACCACAACAACAGCAACAGCAAACAAAGCCAATGCAAAACGCCAAGAAACTGTCTAGTCCCAAAACACTAACCGGCCCTAATAATTCCCCCAACCCCGCATCTGCTGCAGCGCTGCCCTCTGCCATAACAAATCCCACAAAAGACTTTCAAACTACAAAAACAAAGTGAAGTGTTCTCCAAAACATAATTGGGAAAACTTCAACATTGTTACAACCAACAAAGGAATCAAATTCCTTTGAAAACACACTTATCAAAAATGTTTCCTTAATTTTTTTTTAAATTACTTTGTATGTAAGTGTTATTTATTTTACGAAAAAAAAGATTGTTTTTGTTTTTAAAATAGTTTTGATTATTTTAACAATTGTTTCAGTTTAAGTTCAGTTCTATACTCTCCAACTAATTAGCAGAGTTGTAGGTTATTTGAACATAATTTTACTCATATCTAATTTAAGTAAGCAAAAAACGCAAGTATTATTAATGTAAATAGCAACAGGAATGTACAAAATGTATGTAAAAATTAAAAAAAAAGAATTTACTTTTACAGAAAAATATATTTAGTTTTTATTGTTCTAATATTTAAGATTAAGTTTTAAGAAAATCAATTGTATTATTCAATCAATATTTAAAAAGAAAACAAACAAAAAAATAATGAAATATCATTAAAATAAAACCAAAATATTTTTATAAAAAAAAATCTCTATAAATGAGTTTATATCTTTTCATTTTGCAACATTTTCATGTTTAATCTGTTAGAAATCTCCAGCAGATCCAGCGTTTAAATGGAAATGTCTTCATTTCAATTGTCTATAGACGTCGATGCTTCTTACTGATGATTAAATTCGATGATTTATGTGCGTGTGTGTGCACCCAGGCGACAAATGTTGCAGGGAACATTAAAGCAACGTGTATCGTCTTTCCCAAACATTAAACAAAAAAAAAAAACAACAACAATAAGGAGAAGGAAAAAAGAAAATAAAAGGGAAAGAATTTGAAATGGGAAGAACTGAGAAACGACGAAAAGAAATCCCGCTTTAACTACAGCAATAACAAAAGAAAACAAAACATGAAAAATGCCTTAACCGGAAATAACAATAATACACACACACAACTGCCATACAATGACGTAGAAAACGAACATCACAAGCGTAATCATCATCATCATCGTCATTACCATCGAGCATGCTACAACAAAAGCACACACTTTAGAAACTAAACCTTCTGGGTTAGAGCATCATTCTCCAAACAGAAAAGAAATCATCCCAAATTTAAAAATAAAAAGAAATAAGACAGAAAATTAACCTAAACTTGTCATTATTTTAGCTCAAATATCTACATCCAAACACGACTCTATACTGCGTGTGTGTGTGTCTGTATGTACGAACAAATTTGGAAGAATTGTTGATTCGTTCCCTTTTTTGTTTTTTTTTCTTCTATTAGATGATTAGAACTTTGTTCTTTACTTCTAAAGAATATGGTGGTGGGTTTAATTTCTCATTTCCAAACTTATTTTTACACCCAACCAACCACTTAGTCAGTCAGCCTGCCTGCCATCCATCCATCCGTCCAGCCAACCATTCATTAATTCACTCACTAACTTACTCATTTTAACAACGCACTGGCTGCCACTCATATTATTTCTCACATCTACAACAGTATTTTTACAATTTTTTATCGGCGATATTTCGTATTTTATTTAACGAATGTTGAGACCAAACAAAAATCGACAAAAAACCAACTGAAATTGTACCATTAACTTTATGCATTCACAAACAGTTTTTTTTCCAACGTTTTTTGTTGTCTGCATCATATTCCCATTTGAAATTACGCTGTATGTAGCGAACGAGCGATAAAAAATTATACAAAAAAATGGTAATACTCCTGCAGTTCTGGGGGACTGTCTCGAACTAGTACCCATCATTTAAGATGACCACTAGTTATATAAATAGCTACGTGACTTCGCAGCAGTTAAGCAATAGCCAATGTATCATTTAAATCTAATCAATTGGCTGACTCAAATTTATATATTTTGGGTCATTTGACACGTATGTGCTCTATGTAGTGCAGAGAGAAGTCAATTGGTTACTTTATACATCCCAGGTAATCTAACGTGAAGACAACAGTATCTTATCTTAAGTGTTTTTGAGCAAATATTTGCCATGTGTGACCCTACCTTATGTAATCTAAAGTGTCACTTTAAACGTTTACTTTGTACTGCACTTTTTTTTGAGTAATTCTTTCAAACTTGTTTTATACAAATTGTATTTACATATTGAATTATAATACAGTTTATTTACTTTTTGCTTAAGTATACTGACATCCCATGTAACCTAACA
The DNA here is from genome assembly GCF_958450345.1 of Calliphora vicina. Classification (NCBI taxonomy): domain Eukaryota; kingdom Metazoa; phylum Arthropoda; class Insecta; order Diptera; family Calliphoridae; genus Calliphora; species Calliphora vicina. Next base: position 111,201,192 of record NC_088784.1, read on the forward strand.
GAGTGTCTCTAAGTAATCTAGAATGTGTTCCATCGGTTTCAACATGCGAGAGATGGTTTATCCAATACAGAAGATTGAAGACCAACAATTGAAGGCATTACTCCATGAAGACTGTTGTCAAACTCAACAAGAGCTTGCAAAATCATTGGCAAAATCCAGCAGCAATCAAAATGTTCACGAGAAGCAGGATTCATCCAAAAGCAGGGAAAATGGGTATCATACGAATTGAAGCCGAGAGGCCCTGAAACACGATTTTGTATGTCTGAAATGATGCTTGATACGAAAACCTGGAGCTTAAGAGATCGAATGTGAAGCCCGACCAACCAGCCGAATCGACACCAAAGCCAAATATCCAAGGAGCTAATGTATATTTGGTGGGACCAAAAGAGTCCTATCTATTATAAGCTGCTGAAATCTGAGCAGACCATTACAGGGAACATGTACCGAACACAAATGATTCGTTTGAAGAGAGCGTTGGCCGAAAAACGACCAGAATATGAGACCAGACATGAAATCATAATATTCCATCATGACAACGTTCGACCTGTCTCTATGTAACCGGTATGTGAATTCAATTCCTTGACTACTTTGGACTAGGTATAAGTCTCATTGACCCCCTGGTTAGGACATGCAGGTGTTGAAATAAATATTTATCTAACTAGTTGTCACCCTAAATGATAGGTAAAATTACTAGTTCGGGACAGTCACCCAGAACTGCTGGGTTCTATAAGTGTTTGTTTAGATGTGTGTGTGTACTCGTGCTTGTGTAAATGGCAATGTCTACAGATGAACTGTAGTTAGAAAAGTCATAGAGTGTTGCCAAAGGTTATTACATACGGGAATGGAGGATACTAGCGCGTTAGACAGATACTAATCTATATATTTCACGGTTTTAAATACTCGAGAAAAATTCCAAGAAAATTGTGTGAATTTTGGAAACTCCTACCAGTGATCCTGGTCGATAAAGTATGAAAAATGTGCCTACCGTCTGTAATTACAGATGTAAATGCTATCTGCATTTGTAAAATGTGTAATGTGGATCAAAATTCTGTTAATATTTGGCATTTTGGTCATTAAATCCAAGGATTGAATTCAGAAATATGATTTTTTTCCTATGGGTAAAATTCAGTTGGAGGTGTAGAGAAACAATTTGCCCAATACCTAAACCATATGTATATAAGTAGGATGTGGCAACTCTACATCGTTAAATGGCCTTAATGATATTTGAGAGCATGCAAGCAAACACTAACACAGACTAAATATATGTATGAATATACATTAGGGTAGCCCCGTTTAAAAGGAGTCCAAGCAGATTGTCAATGCTGGTATGTCATTTTTAAACAATGAAAACAAATGTTTGTAAAATCCAAACTAGAATATTTTGTGTGTGTTTCAGACATTAATAAAATGGTATAGAAATATTTAAAGAATCTGAAACATTCCGACATGAAAGACTTTTGATAAGCTGCATTTAATATGAGAATAAACATAAATTGAAATCATCATTTTGAAAATGCGAATTAATTAAAATAGGGAAAATTAACAACATTTTTGTTTGGGCCACCCTAATGCACATACAATCGAATGTAAAAAAACAAGCTGCATTATCTACACGACTCTAACTGCACTGTAGAACAGCAACAACAAGAAACTGTAATAATTAACGTCAACGCTAACGCTGGCAGCCAGCGTATCTGTGTATCGCACATTTATACAAGTTACATACAAAATACAATGCAAACAAACAAACAAGCTAAGAAAAAGCTCAAACAACAACAACAGCAAACGCAGCTAAAACTACAGTGAAATGTTAATCATTGTAACATGAACGTTATTAAACATTAAGCCAAGTAAGTCAGTCGATAGTTCGATCTATCCAACATGTTTAGTACAACAACCCAGCAGTTAAGCAAGTAGTCAATGTATCCCTTAAATACAGTAATTGTAACAAATGTCATATCACTTGGCTGACTCCAATTTATATACATATTTTGGCCATTTGACACGTCTGTGCACTTTGTAGTGCAGAGAGAAGACAATTGGTTACTTCATACATCCCAAGTAATCTAACCCACCAGAAGCGTTGACTACTTTCGATCAGCTATCCGATAGTCACATTGTAATCAAAAGGACATGCACGTGTTAAAATAAGTAGTCAAGTAGCTGATCAAGTAACCAGTTACAAAGCTGACGCTATGTAACCAGTATGTGAATTCAATGCGTTGCCTACTTTGGACCAGCTATTAGACAGTCCCATTGTAATCAAAACGAAACAATTGTCCCCCTGCTTAGAACACGCCCGTGTTAAAATGACTAGTCACGTGGCTATTGAAGTAACTAGCTCCCACCCTAAATGATGGGTAAAATCACTAGTTCGGTACTGTCTCCTAGAACTGCTGGGAACTTCATTCATACATCAATACATCCTTATTTATGTCGGCATTTTTATGTATCTATGAGTGTCGCATGAATGTGTGTGTGTGTGTGTGTGTGTGAACGAATACATAATGCTGTGAACAGCAACAATACATAAAATATGTACATAGAGTATGTATGTACGTGCGTGGTAATGGAAATCATTCAAGCATGAGAGAATATTAATGTTTGTTGAATATTGAACATGAAAACACAAAAACAGCAACAAAACAACATCAAGAACGTCAAGAACAGCATATAAATAATTCAGTTCATAATTTTAAAAACAAATACATACATATAGACACACACACAGTAGACTGGGTAAGAGTGTGAGTATTTTTTTGGAATTGTATAGAAGGACCGAACAAACACCCCAAAAGCATTGAGTAAAATATACAAACCGGACGGACAAGTACAAAACATACGAAACAGCGTTGCCGTTTTGGGCTTTTCCTACAAAATTTTATGGGATTTTTTTCAGTTTTGTAGGATAATAAATAGACTGACTTTGATTTTGGTAGGTTTGATCAAGAATAATGTTTTTTAGGAATTCGAGTCAAATATTGGGATTATCTTTATAAGTTTCCTTAAAATTACATTATTTTTTCTGATACTAATAGAAAATTCGAATTTAATTGAAGTATGTAATAGAATTTTGTGACTAATTGGGCCTGTCACGTAGTTTTTATTCCGATGGATTTCGTTTTAGGTCTTCAGATTCCGTGTAATTTATTAATTCCAAAAATATTTAATTTGACAGCGTTTTTTATATTAAAACAAACAGAAATTTATTAAAATTTTTAGAAAACCCAATAATTACAAAGAATTATCAATTCACTTTGAAAACTGAAAGTGGTTGCATTCCGAAAGAATTTTTCGTTAACTTTTTTTGAAGCAGCGAAATGCGATATTAAGTTCACTTTCGATTGGAATGGAATTCTGTGACAGGCCTTAATATTAGCAAGTAAGAGAGCTATATTATATACCGTTCACCAAATTATACTTCAAAATAAAAAATTTTAAATATTTTTAGGTAAACAAAATACCTATATTTTTTTCCAAAGTATTTTTTTTCATTTTTTGGCAAAAATTTTTCGAATTGTTTTTTTAAATTTAAATTTTTTTTTTGTATTTTCAATTTTTTTTTAAATATTTAGCGAAAAAAATAATTCGGGTTAAAATTTATTTTTTCCGATTTTGACCCATTATAGGTCCAACTTATTATGGTCTTATATACGTCGTTGCAAAGGTCTTTCGTTTCTATCATTAGATATCCATATTGTCTATATTAATGACTTAGTAATCCAGATATAGGTCAAAAATTAGGCAAAAATCGAGTTTGTCCTGGTTTTTTCCTTATTCTCAGCCATTTGTGAACCAATTTTCTCGATTTAACCGAGCCGGAAGAATTCCGGAGATATTGATGTATGAATCGTGTATTTAAGTTATTTGGGGGCTTCGGAAAGTTAATTTCAACAGACAGACGGACATGGCTTAATCGACTCAGCTATATAAGGATCCAGAATGTATATACTTTATATGGTCGGAAAATTATATTGTGGAAATTACCCTTCACGAAGATGAAGGGTATAAAAATATAACAATTCGGTTTGAGTTAGTTCCGTGTCATTTCGCAATATGACTAAATGGCATCAATTTACCATCTCATGTTAAAGCGAAGGTTTTCTTTTTATAAAGTGTTAGATCTAGAATCGGTTCTATCATGTAACTAGTTTTGTGTCAGTTTCCTTCCCACTATGATGAATCTTTAGATCTGATTAAACTCTCTTTCCCCAATCGAATGATTCCAATTTTAAACAACTTCGATTTGATTTCAATTAAAGAACAAAACACCAACGAAATTATCAATTAAGGAACACTTAGTTATAAGTTATACCATGACTATTTGAAACAAAACTCATTGAATAAAGAACTAATTCAGAAACATTCTGTCAAAGGAGTACATATTTTCTCCAATGCTTCCATTAAAAAGATCAAAATGGAACAAAAATCATTTGTCGCTTTGGAAAACATGGAGGAGTTTTGAATTTAAGATGCATTTTAATGAAATATATAATTTTAAGCTTGACAAATTCAATTTTAGCTTGTAACTTGACAAGCCTAAAAATAACCTAACAATCAACCATATGGCAACCCTAGTGTATACGTAATATACACAACAACACTTTGAGAAGCTGCGTGTGTTGTACGTAGAAACATTAATTCAATTTTGAAATTGAATTATCAAACCAAACAGACGACGACGACAGCACACAGGCCGAACAGAAATGTATCCTCATCTCTTCATGCTAAAAAAGAAAAAAAAACCGTATTGGGGGTTATTTGTACTGTTAGCATGTACATATGTATGAATATCACAGCAAAAAGGAATAACGAGAAGAAACAAAAACGGAATAATCTGTGGAATATATAAGGGTTTGTCAACATCATCATAGTATCATAGTACATACCATTTATGTACATACAACATATAGTAAATAAGCTATTTATATACTTACATACATATGTTCCAACATGCTCTACTCATACCATCCATGTACGAGTATTTAAGCTGACAAGGATTTTTGCTCAAATGGGAAACACACTCACAAACAACAAGAAAAAAAACCTTAACAGCAACAGTGCCACTTCAAATATTAGCGCCCATACAAAAGTTTGATAAATAACAACAGTAGTGGCATTAAATGGATGAAAAAAAAAGAAAGGAGGCAGTAAAAATATGAAAAGAAACAGCAAAATAAACACGATAGAATTCAAGAGCACACAAACTAATGAACAACTGAGCAGCAACACGGGCAGTACAACCAACGAAAATTCGCAGCTCATTAAAATTAACCATAAAGCCTTGATAGATGATTGTTCGCATACTATTGCCATCAGTGTTGCCACAAGTCTATATTTGCAACACAAAGTCCTCTGTTGTAATTGAAAACAATGAGATTGCTTAAAGGTCACGGAAAATTCGTTCTTTAGCCGAGCGTATGTGCAACAAATTTCCCGCTAAAGCCTTTGCTGTCTTTTTCAATGTAGAAAAGTTCAAATCGAATGTCCACAAACACAACTCCTCTTTCCTCCCTCCCTCCCATAAACTATTCTCTTAGTTCCAACACAATGCTTTGCATGAGTAGGGGTCATACCCTGAGTGCTAGTCCAAGAAGAAAAAAGGTTTGTTTGGTTAACCACGGTACAATGCGTAAACAAAGAACTAACCATTCCGATCTCATAATAGGCTCAATTTTTGTGTTGTTAAACCCACGTATTCCAAATCTATGGGAACCGGTTAGGTGGTGCCCAGTTGCCAAGCTCATTCACCACGACATGTTGCAGTACATAAGTTATCCTTATGCTAAACTCATCAGTCATAATAGTTGTATTTTATTCAGGCACGCAGATATCAGACCAGTCCGTAACTTCCTTAATCACTAGAGTCATAAAAAAAGTATATTCCATTACCCAAATGATCGTACAGCTTGGAATAGTTTATGAAAAAGTTAAAAGCTTCTACAAGGAATCCAATTTCGCCTTATGAAACCGGAGTCTACATTATACATACACCGTGTATCACCGTCCAAAACCGATGCCGGCATTGGGTTGAACACAGTGATAAGTTTATTAATTGGATTACTTTCTCCGATTACAGATCACACTACTTATTTCGGGAATGAAGGAAATGTCTGGTTTAGAAGGGGTGTGGACTATGTACACTTCCCTTCAAGATTCAGATACTGAGAAAAAGTATGCCATGTCTAAAAAAAGGGGACATAAAGAAAGAAGAAGAAAGGTAGTTTCTATAAAAGAAGAAAAAGAAAGAAAATTCCAAATCTGCGTTACCCTTTTTACAGATTTGAATTCACTGTAGAATATTCCCCTGATGAAACCTTGTATGTTTCCCAATTTACAGCCAGCAACACTCCCAAGTCCATCTAAATCTATGACTTTGTAGTCTCGGGCAGCTGAACATAATGTGCTCTACTGTCTCCAACTCCTCTACATTTCCACACACCCTACAAAAATCCTGAGTGCCAATTGAACAGTGACCAGTTATCACTCCACCTATCCAACCCAAGTAGTGTATTGGTTGGCTTTGCATCCAGTTTTGGCCAAAAGGCCTTGGACACTTGATAATCCGTCCTAATATTTCAAGATTGGTTGATGGAATATTAGCCTTTAGTAGTGACAAATAGGAGAAGGTCTTACAAACGGAAATGGAACCTTAGAGTGCAAGATGGCTCAGATCTGGACCATGGACTTTGCACATTTTTCAGGTTACAAATTATAATTTTGAAAACTCGACTAGAAACAGTATTTCGAAACAGATTTACTGACAATCTGGCAGCTCTGTTGCAAGTTGTATGCACGTACATACGTACTATGTACTGGAGGATTAGTTGACCGAAGGACAGACTGAACGAACATGCACACATACATGGGATGACTGGCCACATTAACTATAAACTAAACACCCAGCCATTAATAAATATCGAAGACCCACAACAGAGCCGTAGTCTGCGAGGCTCAAATAAATGTACATTGTACAAACATATGTATGTACCCAACTGTTAAGCGAGTCTCCAGAAACGACTCTGATAACGTTTATATAATATTTGATACGCACTTACAGTTGCCGCTTGTAAGTTGTTTATGTTTTGTTTCTTTTTTCGTAAAATGTTCGTTTGTATGTTCAGTTGGTTCGGTGGTAAGTAAACGTTGCATGTAGGTTTGTTTATACATTCATTTGTTCGTTGTTCGTTCATACAACTTGAAACCGCAACTTTCTTTGTACTCATAATTCTATGAGCGTTTAAAAAGCGGGGTTGCTTTTAGTAAAAAGTTTTCTTTTCTTCTGTCCATTCTGTCAATATGATTGTGTGTCTGAGTTGTGTTGATGAAATACAACCCTGCTCCTATGTTGCATGCATCGACATGTATGTAAATATCTACATACAGTGTATATGTGTGGCTATATGTAGATTTATACTCGTAAATATATAATTATGAGGCCGTTCTTATTTTCCCGTTTTATTGCATTAAATAATGACGACGACAACTGAGTTACACCCTTAATTAGAGTGTTCGTTAGTGGAAATTATTTTATAACATGAAACTTTATTTATTATTAATAAAATAAAGACAGAAAGTCATTTACTTGTTTAATCATAAAAGCAAAAGGTATAAATGATTAAGGACTTGGTTCCTTCGTTCGTTCGTTCGCACGTCTGCTTTGGCATGAATCAGGTCTTAGATTGTCTTTAGGTCGTGTGTATGGCTGTTGAGTTTGAACAAGAGGTTGGTTGATGGGATGATGTGAATATTATTGGGGAATCTTTTTGAATTCAAATGTCTCAGTAGAGCAAAGTTAATAAATTATATAATTTAATTAGTTTTTAATTGAAATTGCGTCAGTCACGCTGTCTCACATGTTTACGAGCTTTTAAAATATCTTTATTTATTATAATAATTTGATAAACACTTTCAAGTTGGCAAATTTTAGATAAATATTTATTTTAGATACTACGTAGTTTATATCAAATGAACAAATTGTAGGAGTAGGATGTGATGATTTTAATTTTTGGAATATTCTATAATTCGACTTGAAATTGTTTGTCAACTTAAACGAAAACTAGTTAAAATATTCCTTGGTTTCAAAACGGAAACACAGGAAAGATTCAAACCCTAATTTTAAGACTTGAAAGTTTTTAGATTGAAGTTATAATGAGTTATGCACCTAATGCACAAACAGAATTCGGTACATAAATCTTTCATTGTTTTTTATACAAAAAAAAACCTATACCTACACATGTATATTTAAAATATTTTCCATAATTTTTCAATTTGAAACAATTTTAGTTACATACATACTCAAAATAAAAAAAATTTTGGGAATAAATTTTCATATACAATTTATACAGTTCATGTTGAAATTCATTCCAGATCAAATGTTCCCAAAAAATTAATTCTCAATTCAGTTATCAAAATCTAATTAAATATGAGCTTTCAACTATTCTATCAAAGCATTACCGCGAATTAATTTTTCTCTAGTACTTCAAACGTATTGAGTTCATTCCTTTTAGAATGCATTCTTTATGGAATTAATTCCTTGTTGAATTCATAAATCTTTCTTTAATTCAAATCCGTTACAAAATAGCTTAATACAATTTATTGAATCATTAAATTGTTCATAAATTCAAAGTAGATTTAGAACTTATTATGATACCTTTCACTTTCGTGAGAAGGGTAATATAAGTTTGTCATTCCGTTTGTAATTTCCACAATATAATTTTCCGACCCTATAAAGTATATATATGTATTCTGGATCCTTATAGATAGCGGAGTTGATTAAGCCATGTCCGTCTGTCTGTTGAAATCAACTTTCGGAAGCCCCCAAAATAACCTACATACACGATCAATATCTCCGGAATTCTTCCGGCTCGGTTACTATTTAAAATCGGTCCACAAATGGCTGAGATATAAGAAAAAAACCAGGACAACCTTTTTGACCTATTTTTGTACTATATATGGATTACTAAGTCATTAATATAGACAATATGGATATCTAATGATAGATATTTTAAAGGCCTTTGCAACGACGTATATATTTTATTTAACCCAATTTTTTTTCACCAACATTTTTTATTCGCTAAACATTAAAAAAAAATTGAAAAAACAAAAAAAAATTTTAAATTCAAAATTTAAAAAAACAATTCGAAAAAAAATTTTTCCAAAAAATTAAAAAAATTTGTTTTAAGAATATTTAAAATTTGTATTTTGAAGTATAATTTGGTGAAGAGTAAGATCCGGCACAGCCGAATATAGCTCTCTTACTTGTTTTTTCATTCATATCATAAATGATTGTTTTCTGTTTGGATTAGAATTGAGTTAACAAAACTTTAATCATTCAAAGATTTAATAAATTCAGTTATGAAATGAATTCCATTCAAATAAAACACTTTGACTTTAGCTTTTTTCATTTGCGAACCCATAAAACATATATATTCTGGATTAATATACATACATAGCGGAGTCGATATATCCATGTCCTTTTGTCCGTATGTATGTTGAAATCAACTTACATACACTATTGATACATAAAATTCAAACTTAGGTTGTTATATAAAATCGAGAAAATCAGCGAAATAGTTTTACTAAAACTTTTTTGTCTCCGAAAGTTGTTTTTAATATTTATTAAAGTATACTTTGGTCTTTGAAATATCTATCATTATATATCCATATTGTCTATATTAATGTCTTAGTAATCCAGATATAGGTAAAAAATCGAGGTTGTCCTGGTTTTTTCCTCATATCTCAGCCATTTGTGGACCGATTTTGCTGATTTTAAATAGGAAACTTCTCGAAGGCATGTCTGACAGAATTATTGAAGATTTGGATCCGGAAGATATCTGGGGTCGTCACGGACATGGCTTAATCGACTCCGCTATCTATAAGGATCCAGAATATATACACTTTATAGGGTCGGAAAATTATATTGTGGAAATTACAAAAAATTGGAAAAAACTTTTCAAAAAAATTTAAAAACAAATTGGAAAAAAAATTAAATTTTGTTTACCTAAAAATATTTAAAAAATTATTTTAAAGTATAATTTGATGCTCTCTTACTTGTTTTAACTCTTTTTTTAAGTAAAAAATCGGCAAAATACCAGGTTGGTTGCCGATGCGATAATGGTATTAGTAGTAACGATATTTTAATGATAACCATAATTTCTAGTTGGCTTATATCTATATACATATATATAAAAATGAAATGGTCCATGTATGTAATGGCATCACGTGAGAACGGCTGGAGCGATTTGGCTGATGGTTTGTAAAGAAAAAAATTCAAAAAATTCCGGGTAAATCTCGGATTTTTTTTTTAGTCCAGTCAACTGTTAAAAAAAAGCTCCTTGAAGTATGCAGTACAAATTTAGATATTTGATTTGCAAATAAATAAGAACAGGCATGAGTATACGGGTTGGAGAAACCTGAAGAACTAACATTAGTAAATGCTACCGGGCGAAGCCGGGGAGGTCAACTAGTTATTAATAAAACTTTATCAAATGAATAAAAAAAAAATACTTAAAAAAGTGGTATAATATTAGATTTAGCTGTAGATTTGAATATATTTTCATTTCACAGAGAAAACAGTTTCGATTTGGTTGCTACACTATTTGTTTTCTCTGTTTTTTGAATATCGAGTGTAAAAACTGCACCTGAAAAGAAAAATTACAAGCAGTCCAAAGCTGTTTTAAGGAAACTTTGGCGATTTATTTACATCACGAATGAGTCATGATTTGAATTTGAATAAATTATTAAAAAATACAACTTAATTTATTCTGAAGTCCAATAAAACTTTATAAGTATTCTCAGTATTTCTTCATTCTAAAAACCTGGGTTATTTTTGCTGGATTCTTAGTAAAATTTGGTGTAGTTAATATCCAATTTCAAATCTCATAGAATTTCTAAACTACTCCGAATAATTCATTGCCTTTTTTGAAAACGATGTATAAATACTCCACAAACATATGAAAGGAACTCTACATCAATTTCGAAAATGTTACGAACTAAGGATAGAAACCATAGATGATATGAACTACACGCAGAGAAAAAATATAATTGGGCATTGTTACTGTAACCATTTAAATAGTGTTACAAGATTTTTAACAATATTATAGTCACAGTAACCATTTACATGATTGTGGTAACCATAGTATGGTTAATTTACGATTCACATGATTGTGTCAACCATATATATGGTTACAATAAACAAATATATGTTTGTGGCAACCATATTTATGATGAATAATTTGATCATAATATGTTGTTCTCAGATTATGATAAGCCTTAAGCCGAGAGCAACATAATATGATAAGTCCTTCATCATATGAATGGTTGTCACAAACATATATGTATTTGTTTACTGTAACCATATATATGGTTGACACAATCATGTGAATCGTAAATTAACCATACTATGGTTACCACAATCATAAAATGGTTACTGTGACTATAATATAGTTAAAAAAACTTGTAACAATATTGAAATGGTTAAAGTAACCAAGCCCAACTATATTTTTTCTCTGCGTGTAAGAAGATATTTTACCAATTTCTGGCATACTCGTACCTCAACATAGATATAATATTTTCATTGATATAATTGGTAGTCCTTCGAAGACCACTTAAATAATTTCAATATCTTTGCTGTCGGACAATTATTTGAAAAGGTATTAGGAATTATTAAATTTCATTCGTTGAAACTAAATCATTCGATTGGCAACAAGTGGGGTCGACACAATAGATCTGTTTTGCAGCGGGAAATGTTGTGTTTTCTTACTAAGGAGCTTGGGGGAATATGCAAGGATAGTAAACAATTTGGGGTAATTTTTTTCTAAAGCACATAGTATGAGTGTAAAAAAATCACTCTCCCTTTCTCTCAAGTAATGCCATATTACTTTCTGATGCTCTCTTAAGGCTATGCATGCATATATGTTGCCGAAATCATATTTTGTACAATCATTTATGTACATATTTATGTATTGTAGTAAGCACATACATAAGTATGTATGTATGTATAAGTTTTTGCATGATTCAAAAATATATTGACTCACTTTTTTTTATTTAAAGCAACATTCATACTGTTTGTACATAATATAATACATATTGTACATTAGACTGGTCCTTAAAAAATAATTTGTTTTGCATGGCTCTCAGTTTCCCAATTGATTACAGGCATGGATTGCCATTATCTGATTGATTTAACATTTTCCTGAATGAATTTTAATTATTGTCCTAAAAAAAATAAGACTCATCCTAAACAAATGGATGTATGTTTTAAGGGCAGGTCTAATGTAGATGAGTATGTTCATTAGAGTATCCCGTATAACAACTTTTTGTACAACATTGGGACACATAAAGGGTGCAGCAAAATTCAAGCCGGACTTAAATTTGTCGCCATATGTAAATAAGTATGTAAGGAGTGAGATCGAAAAATTCTTAACATACATATATGTTTATAAAAAAGAAACCACTAAACTTACAGCTTTAATTTTTTTTTTATTTGATTGAAATTATTATTACAATTTACAAAAAAAATTATTTTTATAGTTTTAATCACTAGTGATGAAATTTTGAACCTTTTTCGGAAACCCTTCCATTAACGTTTTTATAGTGCTTTCTGTCACTTTGCTCGAACATGTAGTCCATCTCCGTTTAAAATCTACCACACTTTTGGACACCTTTTTTGTACTCTTCAATTCTCTTTTAACAAGAGCCCAATATCTCTCCACTGGCCTTAGCTCCGGGCAGTTTGGAGGATTTGCCTCTCTTGGTACAAATACCACATTATTGTTCTTGTACCACTCAAGGGCTTGTTTGCCATAGTGACAGGATGCCAAGTCAGGCCAAAAATAAGTGGACACATTATGAAGTCTTATGAATGGAAGCAGCCTTTTTTGTAAACATTCCTTGATGTAAATTTCGGTATTTATAGAGCCCGTTGTAACAAATGAGTGGCTTCTTTTGCCGCAACTGCATATTGCTTGCCATACCAAGAACTTTCTGGGAAATTTTGTCTGCTTTTGGGTCCTAAACTTTTCTTCAACATTCCCTCGAGCATCAGCAACATAAAATTTTTGACCTGGAAGTTGCGAAAAATCTGCCAGAACATACGTTTCGTCATCCATTATGCAGCAAGAATATTTTTTTATAAAACTTGACTTCAATTTCCGTGCTCTGTTTTTGGCCTCTAAATTTTTAGTAGCGTTCCTGTCAGGAACTTTTTGAGCCTTGTATGTTTTTAAACCTGCATTAGCTTTAACTTTTCGTACCAAATAGTCCGAGCACTGAGCTAACCGGGCTGCTTTCCTACCGGATGTGTTGGGAGCTCTTTTGAAAATGCGTTCTATTTTTTTGGCTTTAGAAACATCATGTGGACCATTCCTTCTACCTGAACCAGGTTTTCTATCAACTGACAAGTTCTCCCGGTACTGTTTAATAACATTGGAAACAGTTTGACGGCAGACCTTTGTATGCTTGGCCAACTTTTTGTAAGACCAAGTTGGGTTTTGTTGAAAATATTTAATAATTTCAGTACGCACTTTTTTCTGGTCACTCATTTTAATCAGATTAACAAAAAAATTAATATAATTGACATTACACATAATAACTGACATGTTTTTCAAAGGTAACTTGATCAAAAAAAAATTCAAATAATACTTGGGTTAAAAAATGTAATGAAAAACGTGTGTTAAGAATTTTTCGATCTCACTCCTTATGTGGAGTAAAGGGAACAATATTGTTTATTACTTTACTTATGTTAAGGCTATGGTAAAACGTATTTGTGTTAACACACAGTGCGAATCTTGGGTCTGGTCAAGCAGTGACTGTTACTGGTGCTCGATATCGTGATATGATAACACAGTTTTGCCTACCTAAATTGGATGGTACATCAACGACATGTGATTTTATCTGGACAGAGCCACATACATATGTATGTACCTTACAGTACGTGAAACAATTCAATTACAACATGAGAAATTTCCTTGTCTTGTACTCTCTCATATTGGCGATCAGAATTCGCCCTCTAGATCGTGTGATTTAACACAATTGGATTTATTTTTATGGGGGTATTTAAAGTCAAGGGTCTATGCCAAAACTCGTGGATTGTAGGATAATTCAACACATTTAAAATGTTTTGAAAATTTTCGAAGAAAGAGTGAGTAATTATAATCTTGCGTATATTATGGAAAACCCTTTTTAGAGCAAAAGTATGTATGCATTACTTTTATATGTGAAAAATGCATATTTATATAAATACTTACATAAATAAATAAATATGTATGCAAGTACATAACATGTACAATCATATGTATGTAAGTATGACATTCACAAAATATTTTTGCTCTGATGTATCAACTATGCGAGTGTATTTCTAAAAGTCTTTTGAAAAGCAATGTATAAACATAGTTAAAAATATTGAATAAACCTCTTTTACAGTAAATTGTCCAACGATTTCAAAAATGCTACTCTTATTACAATCAGATTGTAATAAGCCCTTCAAAGTTGACTGATTTTCAGTTTTCAAAAAAACATGCAATTTTTAGGTAATTTGGTCCGCTTTCAGATACAATATATCAAAAACTATGTAACTGATCGTCATTATTTTTGATTCTTTTGATAGATAGATATATTTATTAAGAAAAGGATAAACAAACATTGTACCGTTTGCTTTGTATTTGTCCAGGTAAATCGATATTTACCAACTATCCATTTTTTCAATATTTCTCAACTTTGAAAGAAAATAAAAAAAACTATCAATTTCTATATTTGCCATATTTTCAAAATAAGTTCTTTGATTATTCCTTTACCTAATGCAAAAATTTCCAGCTGCCCGTTCTTGCCCCATTTTTTGCTAGAAATAAAATTTTTAAAAATGACATGGCACATCGATTGCTCAAAAATGACATATGACCGTGAAAAACCAACCAATCATCATTTCGTAAAAAGAAACGTAAAAAAATTTAAAAAATATTTTATTTTACTTCCCATAAAATTGATTTTTCCACAAATTTCAACTTTGCTAACCCATAAGTAGGCATCTGAAAAGCGTAGAACGATTTCAAACACTCATTTCATAGGCTCATCAATTTTCTGACCAATTTAAATGCTCCTTAGCAAACTTCAAACGTTTCTTTTGATTACGTTTTGATATAAGCGGTTTTTTGCGCGTAGGAAAAACGTCAGTGAAGAATGCAGGATGCAACGTAATGGGATGGGGTTGTTTTCCAACTGCAGCAGTTGACCCATTGGTCAAAATTAATGGAATAATGGATGGAGAGACATCTTGGAAAGAGTAATGCTTCCAAATGCTTAGGATAATATGCCTCTTCGATGAGCACTCTTCACATGTTGTTAAGTCGTGGTTAGCACAAGAAAGAGTTTCGATAATGGAATGGCCACCACAATTACCAGATCTAAACCCGATTGAGAACCGTTAGGAAATCGTTAATCAAAGAATCGATGCAGAAAATTGCACTAATTCAAATATTATGTTTCAAGGATTGGTAGATGCTTGGAATGCTATTCCTGCAAATTGTATTGCCAATTTGATAGCATCACTGCCTTGCCGATGTAATGCCGTCATTGAAAATATAGGATTTGCCACGAAATATTAAGTTTTATAAACATAAATGTTTTCGAAGCAATTTGTTGCATATGTTTTGGACAACGTAGTTTTTTGAAAGACGTGGAATAAAACGAGTTCTAACCCCCCTTCACGCCAAAAGATTGATCCGCGAGAGCCTTTGGCTCCAAGAAAGGCCCCTCTTTTAAATGCTAGACATATCGCCAAGCGCATGAAGTTCCCAAAGGAACATCAAAATTGGCCAGTCCAAAAGTGGAAGAATATTTTATGGACAGATGAGAGTAAATTTGTCATGTTTGGTGGAGAAGGTTCTCGCTTATACGTCAGACATCCTCAAAACTCGAATACAATCCAAAATATACAACAAAATCCATTAAAAATTAAGGGTTTTTTTCCCAGCTGTATATATGAATATCTGACAGATATGAATGTGATGTACTTTTAAGTTTGGCATCGTATCATCATAATCATTCATACAGAAACTTGTACTCTCTGATGTAGCGAAATATGCACAAACATACATACATATGTATACTAGCTTGAGCATAACAGTATGTCGTACGGATTGTTTGTGTTTTTTTTTATTATAAAGCTGAAATTGTACTTTTATGTACGTATGTATGTAAGTATGTATCTATGTACATACAAATGTATCTGTATCTGTATACATATATACAGATACATTTGTATGTTGACATTATTAAAGTTGAACCATAACGTACCGTATGTTCATTGTACTTTGGTTCTTCTTGTTGTTGTAGTATGAATGTAGCTCAGTGACTGATGTCGTCAGTTGTTTTATATGGATTTTCTTGTACACCATGCTTAGGTTGCATGATTTGGATTTAATATATTCTACTACAATATAAATACAAGAATGAAACACACAACTAAAATCCAGCACAAAAACTCCCAATATCGAACATTATTCATCCATATGGAATGGGAAGATAGAGTGTGTGTTTAAGCGTTTGAGTGTTTATATGGAACACCCGTGTGGCATGGCTTAATGATTGAATGATTGGATGTACAACAACGAAGTAAAGTTGCTACAACAATCACAGAAACCATAGAAAACTTACCACCACCATCCAACAATTTGTATTTATGAATTTCAAATGAAAATAAACCAAATTTTATACAGAAAGTTGTCGATACTTATGTATGTCGATATTTATGTATAAAAGTCTTGTTTAGGGTCTGTTATGGGGGTTAAAATTTCAAAATTGAGTTTCTATAGACCCAAACACACATAAACTGACTGAGTAACGTTCAGAATCTCATATACCCACACATTTATATAGATAATTCCATGTATTCATGCATTTATTCATACTGTGTGCATATACCAGTAATGTTCACCCCATACAACAATTGTTTGAAAAATTTACACACATTTGTTACGCTCTTTTAAAAACTTTTGTTCATTCATCGTTTAGCTCTCGATGAAAACACATGCGACGGACTATCGTCATTTTTTTCAAACATTTACTAAGCATTGTTGTTGGTTGTTTTTGGATGAAGCATAGCAAACACAAGCGTTTCAATTGCAATTGAACACAAAATAACAAAGTCAAAAATAAATACAAAATTAAATAGAATTTAGGCCGTATAATGCATATTATTTCTTTTCCTTAAAATTTAAATTACATTCATTAAATAAATTGGTTATATGTGACAAAAATTCTAAATCTAAACTTTCATTATTTTGTTCTTATTTTAAATGTTTGACATTATGTTTGCTGGGTAGCTCTCTCACCAATACATCTTCATTTTTATTTTTGAACATCACTGGCATATACCTACGTTGTTTTTGTAGTTTAATTTTTATGCTGAGTTTTCGTTTTCTTTTTTTTTTCATTCTTTTTTGTCATTTTCTCTTTACACTATTTTCATCATCATTACAAACAAACATCACTGTGTAGTGCACACCAGGTATGGAAAATTCGTTACGATTGTGCTTTGTATAGAACTTTTGCAAATATATTTAAATACCTACACGTCATTGATTACATATCCTTCACCAAAGTATATGTACTTTAAGATAAAGATTAAAACAAAATTTTGTTGAAAAATATTTTTCCTGAAATTGACCCGAATTTATAAGGTCGTTGGCCTTCCATTTGAAATCCATATTGTCTATGTTCATAACTTAGTAATCGATATATTGGTAGTCTTGGTGTTTTCCCTATGAACTCAACCATTTATCGGTCGATTTTCTGGATTTTAATTTGCATTTATTTTGGGGCATCGGAAAGTTGATTTCAACAGACAGACATATGCGGAAATTACAAACGAAATGAAAACCACCCATGGTGAAGTTCAGAATTAACTTGATACTTTTATGACAATTACGTCTCGTCTCTACGTAAAGACAATTTTTAAAAATGAGAGTTCGGTAACAGAAGAATATCAAGTCATCAAAGCTTTGGCAGTGGTAATAGAAAGTATTCTCCTCCTTCTAATTATTGCAGAGTGTGTAGAATTTGTTATAAGAGGGCGGATCAATAAGTCCGTGAGTTTTAGAATGCAACACTGGATTAAAAATCATTTTATTTTTTAACATAGTCACTTTTTAAGCTCTATACACTTTGTCCAACGTATCTCCAATTGTTGTATCCCTTCCAAAAATTAGATTTGTCGAGTTCATCAAAATAGGTATTAATTAATGAGAGGATTTCAACGATAAAGTCAAATCCCTATCCGGTTTTGAAACAAGAAATAGTCACTCGGAGCTAAATCTGGACCAAATGCGGTCGTTTTTTTCAAATCCTCATTAAATAAGTTGGCATAATATTCGCTATAGATTGTTTTACCCTTTTAAAGGTAGTCAATGTGAATTACACCGCGAGCATCCCAAAAAACGGTCGCAATAAATTTATTGACCGACAAACCACCTTGGCCATCTTTGGCACCGATTCTCCAGACTACTTTTTTGACTACTGTTTGGTCTCTGGTGTGTTGCGGTGGATCCACGAAAAAACGAAAAAAACGCGTCCATATTGCAGTTGAACAACGCCAAACACTCCTGCAAAGTTGTCACAAGATTGCGTTTGTGGTCGAATGCTTTCTCATACCCAATTGATCATTGATCATTCAATTGAAACCACTGAGCCATGCTAAATGCCTATTGGAAGCCATAATCTCTAGCACATTGAATCTCCAATCTACCAACACCATATCAATTCCGTAAACCACTTTTTTACCATTGAAAATCATAGTATGGTTTTTTACGCAAAAAAATAATGCTTATTGAGCACATGAAATTCACTTCTTTCCATTTTCTCCTCATGTCACGGTGTAGTCTACTATGAATGGCTGTCAAACAGAAAGTAAATGAAGCAGCTCGTTCAAATTTTGACAGGAGTCAACTGACAGATGCCTGTTGATAGGAGCAGTATTGCCCTTTCAGTTAAGATGCGGGAAATAGAAAAAGTCACGGAGTTATTGCCCCACCCTCGTACTATATTCACTAACTTTGAGCGAACATTACAATGGACGTTAACCATTGTATTTACGTTGATAAGATGCATGTGGACCAGGCGCGGATCCCGGGGGAGGAGGAAGGAAATTTCTCAGAAAAAAGCATCAATCGAAAAAACAACAATCAAAAAAATTCAACAATAACATTTCTTGTCACTAATCTTGTTTGCTTCGTTATAAAACTGAGAAAGCATCACAGTTTCCCAATTTTCCATCCCTGGTGCTGTGGATTTTTGTGTATATGTGTGTGTATGGGTGGAAGATATATTTTTTTGTATTTACATTGGTTTGATTGTGTCGCTTTCATGGCATTTTCTCTTATTTCCAACACACTGGGCAGGGGTCGTTTAAAACTACTGTGTTGAACACAGTGACGACGACGACGACTACACCGACCTACCACCATGTTAAAATACTATAAAATGTTTGTTTGCTGTTCGTTTTATTCAACAACAGCAAATGGATTTTGTTATATTAATGAAATACCTTACAATTTTTCATTTTACTTGCAATAAGAATGTTACAGTTGATGGCTCAACTTTATCGAAATTTAAGTGAATGGATTTTTGTATAATTTGCAAAATATTTAATTCAAATGATTACTACTAAATTGAAGTTTTCAATCTCGAAAATATTATAAAGTCTGTAATGAGACCATAAAAAACATTCAATTATTGTTTTTTATACAAATTATACATGTTATAACATTTTGTTTTGTGATTCACAATAAATGTTTAGTAAAATTGTCAAGTTAAACAACACCCCACTTTATTTATATTATAAAGCTGTTGTGTGGTGAGCCGTTTGTGAATGAGTGAGTTTGGATTTGAACGTGCTAAAGCAGCAATATACTCGTACTGAATGAAGTATTCATTTACAAAACAATACACATACACTCTAACACAAACACAGAGAACAACAAAAACAAGTAAAATTGAAATGCATGAAAAAGTGTCGTAATAACAAAATGTATACAATAACGTCGACAATGCACAGTGACTTCGGAGGCGAAAAAATTTAGATTTTATAGATTTGAATTCACCATAGAATATCCTTTAAATAGCCAACCTATTATGCAATTGACAGGTTTTACTGCCCGGTCCTTAATACCGGACAGTCCATCTGCTACCTCATTTTCCTGTATGTTACAGTGCCCTGGTACCCAACATAATCTGACTGAAAAGTCTATCAATAACTCTTCAAGAGCTCTCCACTATGCTAGAATGTATTAAATGACATTTCAAAGCCTTAAGTGCCACTTGACTGACTACATAAATTGTACAGACCCCTCTGTTTCGTGTGCTTTTATCAACTGCGTAGCTTTCCAGATCGCGAAGATCTCTGCTTGGAAGACGCTGCATTCGTCAGAGAGTCTATATGACCGTTTAATATCCTTATCGGCCATATAAACCCCGGCCCCTTTGATTCATCAGTGAAAACTGCAACCCCTTCGAACAGTTGATCGGAGCCAATCCATTCATCCCTACTGGGGAACTCTACTGGGATTGAGACACCGAAGTTAAAAAACACCGATTTTTAGCAACAAAAAAAGTAAAGTTTATGTTAAGAAATCAGATTGGCAGCACACAATATGGAAACTAATCTTGGGACTTGGGATCAAAATTACCCAAAACCTAAATTTTTCCCAATTTTAACAGGTTAATTCAAAAATTTGTCTATTTAAAAAATTAGAATAAAATGTGGCTTGGCACACAATAATGGTCAGGGGAATTGTTAGTAACTTCCAAATTAGACGATTCTGTTATAACTAAATGCGAAACTTAACACACATGTGCCTATTTTGCAAGACCTAAAAAAATCAAATTTTTCCCTTGTAAACGCATTACTAAATTAATTTTTTTTTCAACATTATCCAATTTCCAATTTGATTAAAATTTTAAGAACATCTTGAAATTCGGATTTAATACCCGAAAAAAGTTAACATTTTAATAAATAAAAATGATTTTTAAATTTAAAAACATTGACATTTATATTTTTAACAATATTCGCCGTTTGTTAAAGCAACCGATTTTTTCGTTACTTAACGACACTGGTAGGAAAGTATAAAAACATTTTTCACCAAAAAATTTCTACCTACATATGGGCAATTCCACAAGAATGACAACCAATACTGAAAAAACAAAAAGCCTTGAAACTTTTTTTTCAACATGATTTGAATAGGAAAAAACACTAAAATGTTACTACATACAGTGTTGGAAAAAATAATAGAAACGGATGCTTTTTTTAATTTTATAAGTATATTAGTCAAGTTTAGTTTTGTTAAAAAAAAATTAAATTAAATGCAGTTTTGTTTATCAGACATACAACATAAGAAAAAACATAATCATTCCTATTCTCATTTTTATTTTAATACATTATGTATATGACTAACAATGTAAATTTACAAAATCGGTTGTTGGTGCCTTTTTAATTAAAAAAAAAATTGTAGGTATTGACGAATTTGGTAATTAATATGAAAATTGATTTGTCGTAATTTTTTTCTGTGAAAGAGTCAATATTTTTACTGGAATAATAGAAACGCGTAAAAGGATTAAATTTTTAGAGGTAAATCCTTTTATTTTTTGTTAAAAAATTAATTTAATTTAATATTTTGCATCTGCGGCTCATGGAATCAACCAATTTCTTTGCAAACGTCCTTGTCAGTGTCAAATCACTCTTGCTGGATGTTTTTTCCATAATTCGTCCATATTTTTTCTACTGAAACCCTCTAGCTTCCTCTTGAGCACTCCCCAAAGGTATTCCATTAAGATCCGATGACTGCGAACGAAGGTCATTGTTGACAGTAAACCAGTCTTTTACTAACTTTGAGGAGTGCTTCTGACCATTGTCCTGCTAAAACTCCCATCTGAAGGGCATCTCTTTCTTAGTAAATGGAAGCGTTATGCTTTTCAATATATTTACGTAGTCCAAGGCACATAATTTGTTCTTAATCCAATATATTGGACCGACACCAGAAGAGGAGAAACATCCCCATATCATGATGGATCCAACCCTATGTTTTACGGTCTTACGTATGTCTGATAAACAAAACTGCATATATGTACATACATTTCTTTAACAAAACTAAACTTTACTAATATACTAATATACTCAAAAATAATAGTTTAAACTAACTATATTTGTTTTCTTTATTTAATTGGCATGTTTTAGGCTAAGATTTCGGCGAAAACTATGCTCCCAATTAGCATGTAGTATGAAATGAATTTGACTTTGATTATTTTTTTGCTATTATCAAATTGTTTATTGAAACCGAATATACAGTAGCCCAAGAAAGTCTACATACAGCAAAAATTATTATGTTACTTTAATTTAAAGCAGTTTTTTTAGTTTTTTTTATGAGATATATAATAATAAATGTCTTATGTCGATTTTAGCAAAAAGAATTCAAATAACGCCCAAAAGTTCACAGTTATTAGAGTTATTGATTCTGAGTAAAATAACGGAAAATTTATTCTCGGTCACGCCTACTTTTGGGTGGACGACTATTAAGTTTCATAATATTTTGAACATTAAAGCCAAAAAAACCCAAAAAAAATGTTCGTTATTTGACTTTATTGGGCTACTGTATGTATATTTTCTATTTATTTTTTTAGTTTTTGTATACATATATTTACAGAATATAGGTATATTGTTTTACTAAAAGAGAAAAATCTGTCACGTACGGTATGTCACGTACGATATTAAATTTTATGTATTATAAAACCATCCAAAGATTGTTTTTATTTAAATTCGTATGACGGATTGTAAAGGACAAATATTTGGTTTAGTGTTAGAAATTAAAAGAAAACATAACGCCTCTCACGATTCGCAAATTTTCGCATATTTCTACATGTAGGTACATACCTCAAAATTACTTCCGTTTTATGTCACGTACGATATACCCTTATTTCGCTCGATAATTTGGACAACAAATTTTCGTCTTTAATTCACAACATTTTTCAAGAACGAACCCACTGTACCAGTAGTAGCATACAATTTACAAAGTAGAATTAAAATTGTACAACAAAATTGCTGGCTGACTGGTTGGTTTGAATGGATGCATGAGAGAAGGACAAATAAAGCAAAAGATAAAATAAATTAAAAAAAAATATCTAAAGTACTTTTTACAACAGCAACAAAAACAGACATTGGCCCAATACACATAATAACAACGATGTTATAAATACATACATACATAGACACATGGTATTATGTACAATTTACACATAGATACCAACATATAAGTTTATATGAACACAAAATGTATATAAGAGACAAAATTGTGATAAATATAGAGGGAAAAAAGCAACAACAATAAAATACTTACTTACAGCTTGTTGTTGGCCTTATACATATACCTACATACAAATGTACAATATGTATATAAAATCAATCCATTTTCCATATGCGGTTTATACTCTCTTGCCCAAGTACATACATGAATTCTATTCCACTCATTTTCACAAGAGTATTTTTAATTTTGAAATCACAAATTTAACTCGTTTTTTTTATTTAATTTTCTCGATGTTTCTTTTTTATTTTCATTCTCTTTTTATTATTTTAATGAGGGTTTGTTTTTTCGTTTTTCTTTTGAGTGGGCGCGGTAAGAGTTTGAGTTGAACACAAACACACATTATTATAGTACATAGTAAAGTATCTCTAAGAATTACATTAAAGTTTTTTCTAATACAATTTATTTGATTCTTGTACACTTTTATTTCTATGAAACTCACGATGAACGATAACAAAAAATAGACATTAAACAGAAAAGGGTTTGTTTGTCAGTCAGTCAATGAACGAGTGCTTGCTGGTCTCTACTGAATATAATTAGTGTAGTTTCTTCTTCTTAATCTTCTTCTTTTTCTTTGTTGTTTTCTTATTATTCTTTTGTTTTGTATGTAAATATGTGCTTGTGTGTTATTGCACGACAATAACAACGGCAAACACAAACATGCCGCCTAAAGCCATATAAAAGATTATCATTTTTTTTATTATGTTTTTGTTGTTATTATTTCTCTCTCTTTAATATAAAAAACACAAACAAACAACATTATTTAAATGGGTGGCACTCTTTGGGATTGTGTAAAACAGAAATAATATGCATAATTTTTATTTCTTTTTTTTCCATTTATTTGAATCGTATAACGAACCTGAAATTTGCATTTTATGTAAGTTGCAATGAAATTAAATTGCGTTGTTGAATTTGTAAAATTCTTTAGATTTCTTATTGCTTTTCTTGCTGTTATAAAAGAAGTAGTAATTTACCTCTTAGTTTTGACTTCAGACATGAGTTTTTTTTACTGCCATTATTTTATGCACTATGCCCTCGAAGAGGCCAATTAACAAAATCCAAGGTTGGTTCTGTGAAAAATATGTAATGCCCACTGGGACGAACGAATTCATGGGCAAAAATACGTTGCATAAATTCGTCAACGGAAACAAAATTACATTTCATTTTGCGCTTTCTATCTTTAAATTGAAATAAAACAAAGTGTGTGTTTTCCATGACTCTGGCTGAATTTGATCAATTCTATGGTTTATGTTGGTTTTGAGGACCGCTGTGGTTTGTGGCTAATTCGCATAGACTTGCGATTTAAAAAAACCTCACAGTTCACATCCGATGAGATGAACATGCCCTCAAATCGCTTGTGCAGAATGTCCAATTTGTCATGAGCTGTGTGGCACTCAGAGCTTTCCTGCTGGAACAACAAGTTGTTAATCCGCACTAAACAGAGACTTTCTCAGAATGCATTGTACGCTCAAATTGTATCGTCACTAATTCGATAATTTTGTTTATTTACGTAATAATTCATCCCGAAATGGGCCTCATCACTGATGAGAAGATGATTTTTTTATGAAAATTAGGGTCAGTTTCCATTTCATTTTCATTCCACATTTTTATAATTTGCACGTGTTTTTGAACGCTTATCATCCGTATAAATGGCAGCCTATTCAACAGATCTATGTAGCTTCAACAATATGGCCACTATCAACTGCCCAAGCTCGGAAGTCCCTTTTGGATGTCCGTTTATTAGGTCTATTATTAAAATAATGTACAAAATTTAGGAATATGATTTTAAAATATCCTTGCATAAAGATATTGCTAAAAATTATTATCCTTTTTCATTCGGAAAAGTGTTTTTTTTTTTGGTGACATAGTCAGAAAATTAAATAGGTCTTGGTTGATATCGCCAACCTCATTTGAGAAAACAGTTATTTTTAAAAACCCGTAAACAATTTGCCAAAGAACATTTAAACTGGTCGATGAATCCAAACAAATACAATTAAGATGCAGTGATATGAGAACATTTGTCAGACGGATGAAAGGTAACAGACTGAACCCCAAGTTAACAAATCTTACATTCAAATTTGGTGGTAGCAGTATTATGGTGTGGGGCTGTTCAGGACTATACTATGTTATAAAATCCATTCGTTTTGTGAAGAACTAATTTTGATTTATTGTTTACACGGTAGTGTGCAAAATATTTTATTGTTTATAATTGATATTTATCTGCTAATTCTATTTTTATTTTATATTTTCTTTGTTTTTTTTGTTCATTTCTATTTGTATTTATAAATACACACCCGAAAAACAAAAAAGTTTTTGAATTGCTTTAAAAGATGTGTGAAAACCGACCGTAAATCAAAAAAAATCATTTGTATTATTTGAAAATCTAATAAAAAACAATAAAAATCCTCTACAATCGCAATTGTTCTTACCCCTGTGCTTTTCTAAACTTCTAATAACAAATAAAAAAAGTTGCTGGGATTTACCGCACGAAAAGTTGCCAATGTACATAAATCAGAATTGTCGCCTGTAAATACTTTTAGTTGGTTTTCAAATTTCTGAATTTAATTAATCAATATTTGTTGTATAGGTAAAAAAATATTTTACGACATTATGACAATACGACCTAATAGCAGACCGTTTGAATCCCCCAAATATGTATATTAATAAATTCTAAAGAACTACAAGTAAGGTTTTGTGATTTCAATTTGACTCAAATCAAAATTTTTTAAATTTTAACTTCTGAATTTAAAACTATGTACATTAGGCTAGGCCGGGTCGAATTGTATGGACGATCAAAAAGTAACAAAGTTACCTCAAGAAACCATAGGTCTAAAATCAAATCCTATCTTGCGCATATCGTCTTTTATCCAATAAAAAAAATATTAAAAAAAAAAAATTAAGAGAGCTATATTCTGCTATGACGAATCTTATATACCCTTCACCAAATTATACTTTAAAATAGAAATTTTAAATATTTTTAGATAAACAAAATTTGGAATTTTTTATTTTTTGGAAAAAAATTTTTTCGAATTATTAAAATTTTTTTTTTTTTGGTAAAAAAAAAATCGGTTTAAAAAATATTTTTTCCGTGAGGTTTTTTCCTCATATCTCAGCCATTTGTGGATTTTGCTGATTTTCAATAGAAAACTTCTCGAAAGCATGTCTGACAGAATTATTGAAGATTTGGGTCCCGAAGATATCTGTGGTCTTCAGAAAATTGATTTCAACAGACAGACAGACGGACATGGCTTAATCGACTCCGCTATCTATAAGGATACAGAATAATGTATATACTTTATAGGGTCGGAAAATGATATTGTAAAAATTACAAATGGAATGACAAACTTAAGGCCCAACTATAATATGCATAAGCTAGCTTAAGTTAATGTCAAAACCGAACGAAAAGACTGTCAAATGCTTAAGAAAATCCGAAGAAACTTTTAGGTGGCCATAATGTACTTATGTGCATTCAAAACAATTTAGCCCCATTTGCACATTTATGTACAACACGTAATTAAAAAAATACGTAGGTATTTCTTATTATTTTATGAAAATAAATTAATTTTCTTCATCCTTTTAATTTTTTTTTCTTTATTTTCTTTGTATACAATAAACAAACTTATGGAATGTGCGACCAGCTTCGCTCTTTGCTTAAGCAAATAAAATTTGACGAAATTTGACGAAACACTCTTAAGTACATTATAGTTTGTCACATACGTTTTATATGTATTCGAACAGTTGCTTAAGCTGACTTAAACTCACGAAGGTGAAGGGTATAATAAATGTGCAAGATAGGATTTGATTTTAGACCTATGATTTCTTGGAGAAAATTTCTTATAATTTTCCGTAGACTCACCCTAATGTAAATAAATTTTTTGTTTCAATAAAAAAACTGGTAAAACTTCACAATTTACACAATAAATAAAATTCAGCAAAACCTATATAATAACCTACCTATATACATATATAGGTATATATACATATATATATATACTTACAGCTTTTGACTAGCGAAAGTGCTAATCCCTGGTGGAGTTTAACATCTACAAGCAATTTGCTTTTTAAATTTTAGTTGTACTTATTAAAATTTTCAAGAGAAGCAAATGTTTATCCATATTTTATATCATTTGAGAAACGAGTTACAGGTTGATACAAACTTCTCTTTAACTTCTAATAAAATGCCAAATAAATTTGCCGACGGAAATTTGAAACTTATCGCGCACGGTTTATTATCACTCACATAAGCACATGCAAAGTTTGCATTGCAAACATTAAATTTTAAATAATTTGGTAAAAATAATACCAATTGGATTTAAACAAATGACATAATGAATTTTGTAAAACGAAAAATATCGATCTGTATATTTTTTCACGTTGAAATCATTGAGGCAAAATTTAGAGCAAAGTGTTAGTGTAGACACATCAAAGATGGTTTGTTGGCTCCATGCTAACGAGACTATCCTATTGTATACTTTCAATCACAAACGTTCATGGTTTTCTGGACATCATAGGAATGAAATGGCCCACTTCCATCAAAAAAGGCATAAGCTAATTTAGCCCCATTTTTCCAATGAGTTAATGCGGTAAAAGTAAAAAGACTTAAAATAAGACAAAATATCGTTACAGAAATAATTCCGAAAAGTTCTAATACCTATCTACATACATAGGTACCTATATAAATTCTGTAATTGAATGTGAATTAATTTCAGAAAATGAAATGATTCTTTTGCAAGAATGACAAATTCACAAAAAAAAGCTTAAACATGTATAAACGCAGACATTTTTCTGGCCAATATGGCTGAAATAAAAAAATGCATGATAGGTACAACCTGTTTGTATTTGTTCGCAAGTATAAAATGCAAATGCCGACGGAAAATATTAAAATAAAAATTAAATTGAAATAATTTAAAACAAAAAACTTGATAGGTATAAAATTTCTGAGGTAGGTAATTACAAATTTAAAAAATAATTCCATTATGAACTTTAAAAAAATCTTTTTTTAGAAATCGTAACTAAATAAATATCTACCCATAATTAGATTTACTTACCAACTAGGTATTTACTATTGTTTGAATATTTAATAAATATTTCTTATTTTCAAAGTTTTACATTTATAAACAGTTATCAAACTATTTGATAGTTTTTTATTTGTATGATTTGGTCATAAATAAGTCTTTGATAAAAAGTCTAGTAATCTTTCTGATGAAATTCATGAGATACTTTTGTGTAGTTGTTTCTGTTTTTATTTACAAACAAGTACACGAACACACTTCGGCTTTTTGCTTTACTGTGATTCGTCCATTCCAATATGCAGCCCATTGAGAGAGCTGAATTGAAAATTAAATAAGGGGTGGAGTTTATTTATTTTCTGTTCTCTTATTTTTTGTTTTTCTTTTCATCCATTTTCCGTGCCTCTGTAAGAGCATAGAGAATTTTTTTTAAAAGAGAGAATAAAGCGAAAATGAGTTTGTGCTAAACAAAGGCGAATATAAAATAGAGCGAATACATATTTTCACAATGCAAATAAAAAATGGTGAATAGGAATGAAAAAAAAAATGAATAAAAACGAAAAAATACTTAAATATGAATATTACAAAAAAAAAATATAAATGGAATTTTAAAGAAATGTTTGAACAAATTGGGTCTTTTGCAATTTAAAAACATTGGGATTAAAATGTTAGTTTGTATAACATTAATAAAAGGGAAAAGTTGGTTCCATGAGATTATTTTTTTCACGGGGTGTTTTTTAGATTTTTGAGGTAGGTATACATACATAAATAGAATTTTGGTTCAAATTCAAATCAGATAAAGTTAACCAGTGCCAGCCACAGCGGCTCTAAAGTTTGGTAAAACATTTAAAATGGGAACAAATTGATTTTTCAGTTAATAAATGTATTTTCAGACGACAATACTGGGTATTAATAGGTATCAGTCAAAAACTTATGTAGTATGTATCATAATACAATTTCATCGTCTAAACAAAAATTACTAAACAATAACATACTACCGTGTCAACAAGTAATGTAATTTTAAAAACGATTTCTTGACAAACCGAATGGATTTCATAATAATTTAAATTTGAAAGTATTTATACACAGAGAAATTTTGTTATCAAACGAATGATTCGGTTGCACACATAGAATTTATCGTTTATATCAATCAACAGACAGTCAGTTGATAAAGAAGAATTTCGGTTGAAGCAACCAAACAATTTGTACCTCTTCTTTTGTAGCCACATTCGATTTGCAACAAATTCTGTTGATAATACGAATATGCTTTCCCTGTGTAGTATTGTCGTCTGTAAATACCTTAAATATTATCTTTTCCATATAACGAAATCGTAATCAATGCGGAATTATATTTCAAAAATTATATTACAGTCAAAAAACGGTTGGAACATTTTTGAGGTATTGAAAATTCCCCAAACCACCACAAATTGTACTCGTCTTAGGACATTTTGTAATGCAATACTATTTGTACCTAATGTTTACTCATTTCCTACTACAGCCAGGTAAATTTCTATAGCAAAATTCCATTTTCAAACAATTTATTGAGTGTAAGACTTAAACACGCGGGATTTTTAATTTTGAAACATTTGTGCAATATAAATTTATTCAAAGTATTGGCCATTGTTAGCTATGTATGACCTTTTCTCATCTTTCTGGCAACATAAGGATTCCGAGCCAAAAGAACTGCTCATCGTTTGAGATCAAGAACGAATCAAGCCAATATCAGATACTCTGTCCCAAAATTGAAATGGATCCATCGATCGAAACAAATAGCGGGTGAGGCAAAACTTTACCACCACTTCATACTAAATAGCTTTTAACAGGTATTGCAACATGTGGCCGAGCTTTGTCATGATGGAATATTACGGTTATATTGCATCCTGCTACTCGAAAACATTTTGAAATTGCTGATTGAGCAGCTCCCAATGATTTTACAAGCTCTTGTTGAGTTTGACAACAATCATCATGGAGTAATGCCTTCAATTCTTCGTAATCAAACTTTTTTGGCAGACCTTAGCAATTTTGTGTTCCATGTCAAAATCACAACTTCGGAACCGCGCAAACCATCTCTCGCACGTTGAAACCGATGAAACACATTTACCATAAGCTTTGGTGAGTAATCGGTGTGCTTCAGCGACGGTTTTTTTAAAGAAGTAAAGCAAAACATCAAAGTAAAAACATGTTAGAACGGTATATTCGCCTTTGCCGAATCTTAAATACCCTCCACCTGCATACATATTTTTTAGGTTGATATATGTACATATATGGGAGCTATAACCAATTATAGGCCGATCATCATAGAATTAGGTATAGCGATTTTGGTATATATGGGGATTATTTATGACGAATTTCAACTTAATAGCGATATTTATAAGATATTTATGCTAATTTAAGTGATTTTCGGAAGTGAACTTTATATGGGGCCGATCCACAAAAAATTTACTATTGTGATTTCTTTTATCAGGAAACTTATTTTTGCTGAATTTTGTATGGATACTGCAATTATGTAGGCATTTATAGACCATACAACCATATTTCGGGAAGAAATTTGTATGGGGACTAGGAGAAATCATGAACCGATTCTTATAATTTTCACCTGAGTTAGTCCTTTTATTATAAAAATAACGTGTGTAAAGTTTTATGGTATTATCTACACAAATAACAAAAAATATAAGAAAATTGTTAATTTTTTTTTAGGTTGTCTCACATTTTGGTTCATAGCTCTGGTTTTACTGAACCGATTTTGCTGATTTTCAATACCAAACTGCTTAGGGCAACAATAAACATATTTTTTGCAAGTCTACTAATTTTGTTTGCGTATTTAGGACGTGAGCGTGTTTTACACAGACACACAGACAGACGGACATGGCTCAATCGACTTAGAATTTCATAAGGATCAAGAAAATATATACTTTGTTGGGTCTCAGATGAATAATTCTCAGTGTTACACACGGAATGACAAAATTATGTATAAAAACTTGAGTGAGAATAAATGACAGATATGTACCTTTCAAAATGACATATAAGTTATTAAAAACAAAAATCGTTCAAAAGAGTGGCCCTTAATAAATGAAAGTTGGATTTTTGCCAGTCTCGACCCCCAGTTTGGTGAACATTGGTAAAAAAAATCATACTTAAAAAATTTTAGGTAAATCGGTTTCAAATTTTTAAAAATTTTGTTAAACAAATTTCAGAATTTTATTATGAATACTAGACTTCATGTTATATTTTTCTTAAGTTTCATCAAAATCGGCCCAAAAATAAATAACATTTCGCTATCTTTAAATTAGAAATTCCAAATATTGAAAAATTTGACATTTGACCTTCCAATTTTAGTAAAACTTTTAGAGTATATTTAGAATTATCTGGACTATAATATTCTGAATAGGTTTTACTTAAAATTCATAACAGTAAGGAAATAGAGCTCATTCGCCAAAAAATGGCCAAATAATTGTTTTTTCTCGAAAATTTCAAAATTTAAAAACTATTAGAGATATTTTCATATTTTTATTCCCTATAGGCAGACTAGATCAATATCAAGTAAATACACACAGCCTCAAAAGTTAGTAACCACCAGTGAATTTTTTTTTAAACTTAAATCGTTTTTTTAGAACCGAATCTATTATTCAGTCCAATCTCCAACAAACCAAAACTTTTAAATTTTAATCGATGGGTCGATTTTAGGATTTTCATTATATTAAAAGAAATCTAATAATTTGTGGTATTTACTCACTTTTGACGGTGTGTGTATATGTATTGGGATTAAGTGATTTTAAACTTAAAAACAAACAAAATACTGTTTAAAATTATTCCATAATGGAAAAATTTCAATATTTTTTTTATTTTATTAAATAAAAATCATAACAAAAATATTAGTACATAGTAATACATTAAATAAAATAAAATTAAATTATTTTGGATGTGGAAAAGCATAAAAAGTTCTCTTAATAGAACCACCAAACATTAATTAAGCTCTGACTAAAACCTCATAATCATGGATGCGTACCTCTTGGCCACCGAAAGGTATGTACAAACAACCATGAGAGGGATGAATTTTACCAGGTGTCAGACTGCCACTCCAATGACCACGACCAATGTACAAAGGTTCGCCATCGCAGGTGCGACCACAAACAACAGAACTGGGAGGTACACTGCCATTAGAATCGGGTACCCAGCCATAACCGTAACCAGCCAACAGCTCGAAGTCATATTTGGAATGTTCCTGACCGCCGTGGGCCACATACGCGCAGCCCTTGTTGGGCACAACCTTGGCAGGTAATAAGTCGCCATCATGATAGGCACGGCCAACATAAATTGGATCACCATCGGCATCATGGCCGGCTAGAATGGTACCGGGCACGATATTGTTGCCGGAGGAGGAAACCCAAGTTTCTGGTTGCACCAGGACTTCATAGTGGTCCAATTTGTGTTCACCGCCACCATAGGGAATGTACAAACAACCATGGGAAGGATGAATTTTACCAGGAGTCAAACTGCCAGCCCAATGACCACGACCCACATACAAAGGTTCACCATCGCTAGTTTGTCCAACCTGCAAGGCGTGAGGAGGTACACTGCCACCGCTGCCGGGAATCCAAACTGAAATGTTACAATATAAATTATTTGTAAAAGTCGAATTTGTTTGCAATATTGCAACTCACCATAATGATGACCGGTTAAAATTTCAACATCGTGCTTGTTGATTTCCTCACCGCCCCAGGCAACATAAGCTTGTTTCTTGCTTGGTACTACTTTGGCTGGCAACATGTCACCGTTGTGATAAGCACGTCCCACGTAAATGGCATCACCATCTGAATCATGACCAGCATGAATGGCGAATGGTGGCAAATCTTCATAAACATTTGATGCAACCCAAGTGTGATCTGGCGGGAAGGAAATAAAAAAAAATTATTAAATTTATATTAAGAATCGAAATCTGCTATATCTCTGTGAGAAATCGTTTTTGTTTTTAATGGAAATACTACATATCGCACTCGTTCAACAACTCAAAATTTTAAAATGTTCTGTAGAGGGCAAACACTGTTTGCGATTACATTTTAAGAGAATTTGAAAATCCGAATACATCATATTAAGCAAATTTCATTTCAAAATATTTTTACATTGTTCTTCTTTAAAATTTTTGCAATTATTGCAAAATAAATCTATTTTTTGAGATAATACCATTTTTCTGAAACTTCTCAATATTTTTTTGTATTATTTTATTAACAAAACAGTATCAACTCAAAATACAACCAAATTTAAATAACACAATTTGATTATTTTTAACTTGAATAAAGGCTCAATTCAAAATAAAACATTTTTTTATGAAAATATACGATGTATTTTTATTTAAATTTTTGTATTAACTCAAAATAATACCTTTTTGTTGATACAAGGTAGTCACTAATTATCACGAAAATGGTCTCAAATGTGGTTTTCGACATGAAAAAGTAATCGGAATACGTTGAAATTTTTACAGTAGATAGATATTGATGTTGTTAGTTGATTTCTAGCAAAAAGTGAATTTTTAAAATTTTTTAGTTAATACAGTATTGTTGAACGAGTGCGATATGTATTTTCAAATTGTTGAAAATTAGTTTGCACTTTATTTGATCTACTTTCAAAACATTTTCCACGAATTTTACAAAGATTAGAAATAACAAACAAAAACTACTTTCAATCATTTATTAAGGGTAATATGGTATATTTTTAACTTGAATTCCTAATCGTTATCAGTTATTTTGAAAAAGTCATAAAAATATATAGATAAACACTCATTCATATACGAGTACATGCATAAAACCACAGTAAGCAATCGTATAATATTGATAGACATTAAATCATTAATAAATAAACTTTTTAAAAGTTCTGTCTTAAACAAAGTCTCACAATTAATATTAATTTAAACAATTTTAATACCCTCGGATTAACAAAAAAAACATTAATATCAATGACACTAAATACATGTTGGCAAATATCGATCGATAATTGCAACAAAAATTATAAAACACTTTACACATGTGTTTTAAACAAACAAAATTCTTATTTACACAATTTAAATTTGTTTTATTGTTCCATGTTTCATTCTTTACACAAAATACATTTGTAAGCAGGTAAATATTAGTTGAGACACTGTTAATAACTGGTATGTTGTAGTTAGTAACTGTATATACAAATACACAAGTGTATCTGGAAATAAACGTTTCAGTACTTTTTTCAGCTCCTTTTAACATCGAAACTTATGTATGATTTAAGTACCTTTTCTGAATTCCAAACTTATTTAATATTTATTTAATATTTTTATAAACAATTAAGATCTTTATTTACACATGGCTCTACTGCTTTTTTGATCACTCATAATTAACACCAAATATCGACTTTTATATGAATAATCTAAAATCACTCATATTTCGTTAATAAGAGGTCCTAGACGAAAAAGGACAAAAATCTGTGATCCCTCATATTTCTCACCAAATATCGATTTTTATTTGAAAAATCTAAAATCACTCATATTTCGTTAATAAGAGGTGCTAGAGGAAAAAGGACAATAATCTGTGATCACTCATATTTCCCACCAAATATCGATTTTTATATGAAAAATCTAAAATCACTCATATTTCGTTAATAAGAGGTCCTAGAGGAAAAATGACAAAATCTGTGATCCCTCATATTTCCCACCAAATATCGATTTTTATATGAAAAATCTAAAATCACTCATATTTCGTTAATAAGAGGTCCTAGAGGAAAAAGGACAAAAATCTGTGATCACTCATATTTTCCACCAAATATCGATTTTTATATGAATAATCTAAAATCACTCATATTTCGTTAATAAGAGGTCCTAGAAGAAAAAGGACAAAAATCTGTGATCACTCATATTTCTCACTAAATATCAATTTTTATATGAAAAACATAAAATCACTCATATTTCGTTAATAAGAGGTCCTAGAAGAAAAAGGGCAATAATCTGTGATCCCTCATATTTCCCACCAAATATCGATTTTTATATGGGAAAACTAAAATCACTCTTATTTCGTTAATAAGAGGTGCTAGAGGAAAAGCACACAAATCTGTGATCACTCATATTTCCCACCAAATATCGATTTTTATATGGGAAAACTAAAATCACTCATATTTCGTTAATAAGAAGTGCTAGAAGAAAAAGGGCAATAATCTGTGATCTCTCATATTCCACCAAATATCGATTTTTATATGGGAAAACTAAAATCACTCATATTTCGTTAATAAGAGGTCCTAGAGGAAAAATGCCAAAAATCTTTGATCCCTCATATTTCCCACCAAATATCGATTTTTATATGAAAAATCAAAAATCACACATGTTTCGTTAATGAGAGGTCCTAGAAGAAAAAGGGCAATAATCTGTGATCACTCATATTTCCCACCAAATATCGATTTTTATATGGGAAAACTAAAATCACTCATATTTCGTTAATAAGAGGTCCTAGAGGAAAAAGGACAAAAATCTGTGATCCCTCATATTTCCCACCAAATATCGATTTCTATATGAAAAATCTAAAATCACTTATATTTCGTTAATAAGAGGTCCTAGACGAAAAAGCACAAAAATCTGTGATCACTCATATTTCCCACCAAATATCGATTTTTATATGAAAAATCTAAAATCACTCATATTTCGTTAATAAGAGGTCCTAGAAGAAAAAGGACAAAAATCTGTGATCACTCATATTTCCCACCAAATATCGATTTTTATATGAAAAACATAAAATCACTCATATTTCGTTAATAAGAGGTCCTGGACGAAAAAGCACAAAAATCTGTGATCACTCATATTTAACACCAAATATCGATTTTTATATGAAAAACATAAAATCACTCATATTTCGTTAATAAGAGGTCCTAGAAGAAAAAGGTCAATAATCTGTGATCCCTCATATTTCCCACCAAATATCGATTTTTATATGGGAAAACTAAAATCACTCTTATTTCGTTAATAAGAGGTGCTAGAGGAAAAAGCACACAAATCTGTGATCACTCATATTTCCCACCAAATATCGATTTTTATATGGGAAAACTAAAATCACTCATATTTCGTTAATAAGAGGTGCTAGAGGAAAAAGCACACAAATCTGTGATCACTCATATTTCCCACCAAATATCGATTTTTATATGTGAAAACTAAAATCACTCTTATTTCGTTAATAAGAGGTGCTAGAGGAAAAAGGACAAAAATCTGTGATCTCTCATATTTCCCACCAAATATCGATTTTTATATGAAAAATCTAAAATCACTCATATTTCGTTAATAAGAGGTCCTAGAGGAAAATGGACAACAATCTGTGATCACTCATATTTCCCACCAAATATCAAATTTTATATGAAAAATCTAAAATCACTCATATTTCGTTAATAAGAGGTCCTAGAAGAAAAAGGACAAAAATCTGTGATCACTCATATTTCTCACTAAATATCAATTTTTATATGAAAAACATAAAATCACTCATATTTCGTTAATAAGAGGTGCTAGAGGAAAGAGGACAAAAATCTGTGATCACTCATATTTCCCACCAAATATCGATTTTTATATGGGAAAACTAAAATCACTCATATTTCGTTAAGAAGAGGTCCTAGAAGAAAAAGGGCAATAATCTGTGATCACTCATATTTTACACCAAATATCGATTTTTATATGAAAAATCTAAAATCACTCCTATTTCGTTAATAAGAGGTCCTAGATGAAAAAGGACAAAAATCTGTGATCACTCATAATTCCCACCAAATATCGATTTTTATATGGGAAAACTAAAATCACTCTTATTTCGTTAATAAGAGGTGCTAGAGGAAAAAGCACACAAATCTGTGATCACTCATATTTCCCACCAAATTTCGATTTTTTTATATTTAGTACTTTTAAAAAAGTACTCTTTTGGTCTAGTATATAGGAGTGGTCTTTATTAAGAGACAATAATTAGTAATCATTATTTTTTGTATAAAAATAAGTTACAAGGGAATATTTTTAATTAACCCTTTGTTTTATAACAGCAAGTTTAATTTTATTACAATGAAAATTTAGAATACCGAAACAGACATTGTAAGCTTTTTATTTAAAAATAACAATAAATCTTTATCAATATAATAAATTCATTAATCAGCTGAAAATATCGAACGAGGTTAATAATACTTATTTCCAGCGAAATTGAAACTATAGTTCTAACTGCAACGAATGGATTTAATAAGAATGTAACGGATATAAAACTTGTAGCGGTGCCATAAATAGGTATGAGAAATGATATTCTTTGTTCGGTTTCAAAATAATATGCAAAAAGTGTCTATTTGTAATAAATTACTGTTACACACTAAATTGTCTACAAAAATACTACTTGCGTTTCTTTTGAATATAAAATAGTATAAACTAAAGAACAATCGTATAAACTTCTCCACCTCTGTTCACTTGTCTAGGTAACTGATAAATTGATAATTTGTGAAACAGTTCGCTGACTATAGTTAATATAGATAGGACTTCTTCAAAGTTCATTTGGTTATAAAATTTAGTCACTTGAGAAAGAACTAGAAACAAACGAGCTTTTAATATAAAAAAAACTATGATACACATTGTTTAATTATTTGAGGAAATAATATTTATCAAAATTTCCAGCAAATGTTTACTTAAACTTATGTGTCTTCAATAAGAACAAACAGTGTCAAACCATTTAAAAATATAAAATTTTCTAAATCAAAAAATGCATTTTCACATTACGTGGTCAAAAAGTTTACTTTTTTAACTTAACTCAGCCAGTGACCGCTTTTTCTTTTAATTTATGACACAATTTTCACTTACCCATTTTAAGTTTTTCTGTTTTTTTTGTTTTAAATTAAATTATTATTTAACTATTATATTTTTACGTTCTTTAGTCTTTGAGCTTTTAACTGTAACTGATGTGGTTAAGGTGAACAAATATAGTTAACAAGTTTGTTTTTTTTCTCTTATCAGTTCCTTCTGCTGATATTCGTACTTGTTGTTTTCATAAACACCTGATAAAACAGTTGTTACCGGTGTATAGAGGGTGTTGAAGTCGAAATACTGTTAAGATAAAGTACATTTTCAAATATTGAGGTGAACACTTCGTTCATTTGAAAGTGAAATAACAGCACCCTGTACTATATCTAGATGTTTAATCTTATCAATCTTGTGAAATAAAAAAATAAATATCTACGTTTAAACTTTCAGTTGCTAGATTTGAGTTGTTTTAACTACTACAGTGACTAATAGAAATCAATATCTATTCCAATACATTTCCATTCCATTTGAAACATTTTCCCCTGGAAGGCGGTGGGGAAGTCCCTCAGGCTTTCCATGTATCATTCACACTAGCAATGTAAAATTGAGGAGCGGTGTATTAGCTTATTAGCAAGGTTGGTTACCGATTCGAAACGATTAAAAGGTACTGCCAATTTGAAGTAGAAAAAATGTGTGTTTACATAATTAATAACTATTAACCCGCAAGAGTGCCTCAAGGCATATATTACAAAACACCAATTATCTCAAAAAGTAATAAAAACTTTTTTGTTAAATTTAACTGTGACTTTAGTTACAGTTTTGTTAACATTTCCCTCGAAGGTCGAAATGCATTCTGACTTTTAGTTTTTGTTCTGTCAGCTGTTTTGTAAGTGATGTCATAATTTTAGCACGTGAAATTTTGTGTGAAATTTTTTTTAAATCAAAGTTTTACTAACTTTTAGTTGCCCGATCTATTCGAAATATTTTTTATTAGTTCTTTTTCAATAAAATCGTATCATAAATATTGTTTTTTACACCTAAACCGACAACAATGCCCTGAGGCACTCTTCACCTTTTTGCTGTTCTGACTTTATTGGGTCATAATTACCCTAAAAAAATTATTCGACAACTTTTTAAAGTTTGCGGGATTCACAACAGATGGCGTATCTTTTGAATGAGGTTTTTGTTTTTAATACCTTATACTCGTATGTCATTTTGAAGGGTACATTTCTGTCATTTAATCTAACTTTGCTATTAAACATTATAGTGTAAACCACAACGTTTT
The DNA here is from genome assembly GCF_958450345.1 of Calliphora vicina. Lineage (NCBI taxonomy): Eukaryota > Metazoa > Arthropoda > Insecta > Diptera > Calliphoridae > Calliphora > Calliphora vicina. The sequence continues at coordinate 111,240,588 of NC_088784.1, forward strand.
TTTTTGCTTCGAAAATGTCGAATTTTGTGCGGGAAGTTTAGCTTTACTTCTTTAATTTGAAAATAAAGTGCAGCTGAAGCTCATCGAGTGCTCATAAAAATGGTTGTCACAAACAATCGGTGTTGTATCGTTGTATGCCATAATTCAAACTAATTTTTCGAAACAAAACATTAATACAAAAAATTACGACATACAACGATACAATGAATGCTACGACGCCGATTGTGAACTGGACAAACATTTTTAAAAAATCAAAAATTTTAAAAGATTTTAAACATGTTATTTGTTTTCAAATAACAATTTCAAAAGTCATTATTACTAATCTAAACATTTTCGTTGCTAGTCTGAAAATCCCATAGAACACTGACTCATTTTCATAGGGTTGTTTTGGGAAATTGAGCTTTTTTATCTTGAACTCTTCAATTTCATTGGAAGTACATAGTAAGTAAGTATTTTTGGTATTTATACATTTTTATTTTGTTTCTTATTTCTGTTTTTTTTATTTTTTTGCTTTCATTATTTATCGCTGATACAAAAGAATGGCGTTCGATCATGGACACATGAATCAGCTTTAGCATTTCGCCATCAAATAACAACAAGTTAAGAAGTCAGTCAGCGATAACGAACATAAAATATTGCCTGCAGGTTGTATTTATTTTCCACCGAAATTAAACTAAACAAATAAATAAATAAAAAGTAAAAAATAACGAAATGGGTAAGTTTTTGTTTAAATAAATATTAATGCAAACAAAGTTTTAAAAATTATCAATAGATTAATCAATTATTATTATAAACAAATAGAACAATTTAGAAACAGGAATTAGTTTTAGTACTGAACAAAAATATTTGATTTGAGAAATAAAGCGAAAAATATGTCATTCTCATAGAAAAATAAATTTTTAATAAAATTAAAATTTTTAGTAATGTTAATAATGATCGCAACCATTCTTGCCAATTATCAATATTCAAATGTCTGGCAGTTTCAGTGAAGCAATTGATAGTTGTCGCAAAATTGGGAATCCAGTTCTTGTTATTCAGTACAATCGCTACATACATATATCATTTAACGCTTACTCATTCTCACCAGCTGCCGAAAAAGGTACTCTAATTTCAAATTTCTTAAAAAAATTCTTAAATTTTTTCCTATCTTTCTGAAAACGTATGAATTCCGAGCCAAAAGAACTACTCATATTTTGAGGTCAACAACGAATCAAGCCAATATCAGAAGTACTCTGTTCTGAAGTGAAGCGTTTGCCAGAGATAAAGTTCTGCATCGAATGGAACAAATAGTAGTCCGACGGGGAAAGGTTTGGCCTATAAAAGCGGGTAATGCAAAACTTCCCAACCACTTCATTCTAAATACTTTTTAAAAGGTATTCCAACATGTGGGCGAGCGTTGTCATGATGAAATATTACGATTTCATGTCTGGCCTCATATTCTGGGCGTTTTTCGTCCAATGCTCGCTTCAAACGAATCAGTTGCGTTCGACTGATTGGCCGGGCTTAACGTACTATCTCTTACGCTTCGGGTTATCGTAATGGATTCATTTTTCATCGCAAGTAATGAATCGGCTCTAAAATTATTTTCTTTTATAGCGTTCAAACATTATTTCGGACATGCAAAATCGTCTTTCAAGGTCTCTCGGCTTCAATTCGTAAGGTACCAAATTTCCTTATTTTATACGAATCCTGCTGCTCGCAAACATTTTCAAATTTCTGCTAGAATAGCTCCCCATGATTTTGCAAGCTCTTGTTGAGTTTGACAACAATATTCATGGGGTAATGCCTCCGATGGAACACATTCACCATAAGCTTTGGTGAGCAATCGGTGTGCTTGAGAAGTAAAGCAAAACTTTCCGTACAAAATTCGAAATTTTCTAATCAAAAAAAATCTTTGTTGTTCACACTATAATACAGGCGCGGATCCAGAGAGGGTGAAATAGGAAATTCACCACCCCTCCCCCCCCAAAACCGAAAAGTTTTCATATAAAAAAAGAGTAAAATATCCTCGCCTGCTTATAATATATAACTAAGTGAGAATAAATTACCCTTCAAATGACATATAAGTTATTAAAAACAAAAACCGCATTCAAATGATATGACATCATTTGTACTTAATCCATGGAAAATATATACTGAAGATTTTACTAGATAACTTTAAACCTTTCACCACCAAGTTTAAAAGTTAAATTTTTTAGCATTTTGTGCTGGATATTGATGAAACTTTTTGAGTTTGGGCTTATTTCTTAAATATTATCGTATTAAAGACAGATGAATCATTTGATTTTTTTAATGAATTGGTAACATTCTTTATTGGAAGGTTTCCAAATATACAACAAATACATATTATGAAATAAAAACTGTTGAAGGAATCTTTCTTGGATGGAATGGATCTATGAATATTTTGTCTTGTTTGTACCTCTTTAATTCTCACTCTGATTTGTGTCTCTGTAACTATTCTTGTTTCAAAATATGAAAATATGTCTTCCGAATATTGTATTTTCACAGTTAAGTTAATTCTAATTAATTGTAAATAGATTTTCGGGTCTAAAATCATATCTTTCACTGTTAAATCTGCTTTGGATATTAACTTATAACTAGTTTGTTTTCCAGTTAAAATGTTTGAATTTGAAATAGTTCAAAAGAAAAAACCGATAACCAAATTTTGGGTTTTCAGTTTCGGTTTTGAATCATGAAAAACCGCGGTTTCGGTTAAAACTGAACGTATGAACGTATTCCTAGTTTTGGTGTAACTGTGATTTGAACACTAAGGATTGTGCACTTCTAAAAAACAATGGATACACTTTTAAAAATGTTTAACTAATTTTATTTTAGCCACTAAATGGTTTCATTCGTCACCCTATGCACCACTACCACCCAATGCCGTAGTGGGTGGTTACGATACTGACGGCAGTGTAATATACGTGGGACGATCATATCATGAAGGTAATCATTTGCCAGTCAAGGTAATACCCAGCAAAAGAGCCGCGTACATTTCGTGGGCTGGTGGCGAACATGCCAAATCCCATTATGAACTATTGGTGGGCGAAAATTATACGTGGCAGCCGTGCTTTGGAGCAAATATACCACCGAATGCCATACAAGCGGGTGAGACAGTGAATGGTAGTGAACCATTGTTTATTGGCCGTGGACATTATGGCAACAGTTTGGTAGTTGGGAAAATACAACCCTCTCACGCTTGCCTTTATATACCATTTGCCGGCGAGGAAATTAAATTAGACAAATATGAAGTACTAGTTTATGGAGGAGCTGGAGTAAATGCAAATCGTCCGGAGGAGAGTGATCTAATAAAATTTGAAGGTATGTAGTTATTTGATCTATAAACAATGAGTTCTTAAAACTAATTGATAACATTCTCCATTTTTAAGATCACAAATGGATCCATTCTTCAGCCTATGCTAATTTACCGCCTAATGCGGTGGTTGGTGGCAATGATGTAGACGGTGATATGATTTATGTCGGTCGAGCTTTTCACGACGGTGACATGTTGGTGGCCAAAGTAATACCAGCCAAAAAAATAGCCTTTGTGTCATTTAGGGGTGCTGAAATACCGAAAGATCATTTTGAAATTTTATGTGGCCGTAATTTGGTTTGGCGTCATTGCTATAATCATATAATACCGGATAAAGCCGTGCTGTGTGGAAGAACAGCTTTGGGCCAGCCGGTTTATATTGGTCGTGGACATTATGAGGGCAGTTTGACGGTTGGAAAAATTTCCTCAGTTCACAAAGCTTTGTTTATACCCTTCAGAGGAGTAGAGAGACGTTTGGAGACATATGAAATATTAGTAGAGGAGAAGTTGATACCAGGATGGCAAGTGTCTGTCTCAACAGATCCACTGCCTCCTCCACCACCACCAGCAATGACACCGGAAAAGCCTTATCCTTATCCACCTGTGCAAACACCCTATCCTTACCCTGAAATGAAACCACCAATGCCAATGCCAACACCAATTGACCCACCACCACCTTATGTTGCTGTAGCCCCTTGTATGCCTATGCCCAGTCCATCTCCAAATTATCCCACACCAGCTTGCCGTTTCCCAAAACCTACACCCCATTATCCAACTCCAACACCAGCTGAAACTTATCCTGGACCATCCGAACATTTTCCAAATCCTCCGCCGCCATCTTATGCGCCTTCTGTGTCCCGTCCTTATAACATGTGGATTTCTGCCCATCCCGGTAGTACGCCTGGTAATGCCGTACATGCTGGCCACGACATCGATATGACCACAATTTACGTCTGTCGAGCTTATCATAATGGAAACTTGCTACCCGGCAAGGCTGTACCCGGCCGTTCTTGTGCTTACATTTCATACCAGGGTAAGGAAATTCAAAAACCTAACTATGAAATGTTGGTGGGCGAACATTATATGTGGGTACCAGCCATTCATGGCTTTGCTATGGGGGCCGTGGAGGCTGGACGAACTGAGTGCGGAGAACCTTTATATGTGGGTAGAGCCCATTACAATGGCAGCTTGACCTGTGGCAAAATTCGGCGCTCTCATGACTGCCTTTACATACCATTCGGTGGTCGAGAGATCAGAATCGCTCATGGCTATGAAATTTTGGTAGACAGAAATCAGCATAATCATGGTCATAATGTTGCTATATGTTACTGAGAGGACTTATCCAATTATAAAGCGCAAGACTGGTATACACAAAGCCGTTTAACATACTATATTACACATTTATGAAATAAAAATATAACTTTATACGCATAAAGATCAAATGAGAGTATATTTTTCTAATGAAATATTTTGTGTAAGCTAAGTTGGTCCATAAATATTTTCGAAAAGAAGTAACAATTTCCTACACATTGATAAATATATACTTTCCACTAGTCAAATTTATGGATTCAAAATCAACAACACAGATGGATTTAGATCCTCTGTTAGCTAAATTCCAGACAAAGGTAGTTAAAAACCGTTTCAAATGCGAATATCTCATAAACTATAAGAGATAATATTGGACTTAAAAATGCGGGATTTACAAAAGATTTTGTTTTTAATAACTTATGTACATATGTATGTTACAAATCTTTGAAGGTTACATATCTTTGATTTATTCTCACGTAGTTATTAAACATTATAGTGTAAACAACAAAGTCTTTTTTTGTTTCGAAAATGTAGAATTTTGTACCAACGAATCGTAATATGGGGGAAGTTTTGCTTTACTTCTTTAATTTGAAAAAAAGTGCCGCTAAAGCACAATTATTGCTCACCAAAGCTGAATTTGACACGGAAGACAAAAATCGCCAAGTTTAAAGACCTAGAATTGAAGCCATTACTCCATGAAGATTGTTGTCTCAACTCAACAAGAGCTTACAAAATCATTGGGAGTTACTCAAGCTGCAATTCCTAAAGGCAGGGAAATTGGGTACCATACGCATTAAAGTCGGAAGACCTTGTAATACGATTTTTTCATTTCCGAAATTATGTTTGAACGCTATAAAAGAAAATCATTTTTGCACCGAATCTTTACTTGCGATGAAAAATGGATCCATTACGATAACCCGAAGTAAGAGATCGAACGTGAAGTTCGATTCGCCGGGCAACCAGGCGAATCGACACCAAAGCCAAATATCCATGGCGCTAAGATAATGCTCAGTATTTGGTGGGAGCAAAAGGTCATATCTATTATGAGCTGCTGAAATCCGGGCAGACCATCACGTGGAACCGAACACAACTGATTCATTTGAAGCGAGCATTGGCCGAAAAATTACCAGACATGTAATCGTAATATTCCATCATGACAACTCTCTGCCACAATATGCAATACCTGTTAAAAACTATTTAGAATGAAGTGGTTGGGTAGTTTTGCCCCACCCGCCCTATAGTCCAGACCTTGTCCCTTCCTAATACTATTTGTTTCGATCGATGCAGAACGCTTTCTCTGGGATACGCTTCACTTTGGAACAGAGTATCCGATATTGGCTTGATTCGCTCTTGGGCGCAAAAGGGCGTTTTTGTGTTCACATAGTTTTTTCTACTAATACATTCTCACCACTTAGGTTTTTGACAACTGAGTTAGGTATTTGACAGGAGAGTTTCCGCTCTATGTCAATTCTCTATGACTATAACAAGGTTTATTGTAGGTATCTACTAGTAGATTCTATATACATACATATGTATGTGTATAAAAATCTCTCTGATTTTCCATATACCCGAGATACCCCACTTTGTGTTTAAAGTCCAAATTCAAAACTTAAACTCAGCTACTGCTCATCTATAGCCATGGGCTAAAACTAATGAACTTGTAATTTGTTCTATTGGAATTAAAAATATCATAATTTAAGGGTTTTTAGCATGAATCTTAGTTAACGGTCTTATTCATGTTTAATTTTACGCCCTTATTTAAAACGAAAATCTTATTTTAGCGCCCAAATTGATTTATGCACAAAAACCAATTCGAAAAGTTAAATATTTACATATTTTTGAATTAAAGCTTTTTCAAAACGAATAAGCTTTTAAAATAAATACACTGCGTTTTTCGCTGATAAGACTAAAAAACAAGAGTAAACATATAAAATATTTGGTTCTCATGAGTTAATCACAGTTTCTTATAAATTTAGCTAATACATAGTGGTAGGTATGTTTGTACGTAATTGAATTGCAATCGAGCAATATTCTTAGAATTATATGTGTGCAATTTAGCGCGTTCCGCCCTATATTAAGCGATTTTCAATAACCCAAAAGTAGCATTTTTACAAGCCAGCGTTTTTTTTTTATTTTTATTTTGAAAAACGCCTTTCGTTTTAAAGTCCTTTTAATTTAATTTAGTTGGCCACTTAAAGCTGAGACCAAACGTAAATTGTATTAAAAAAATGTGTGAACGTTTGCTCTTCTGAATTCTATAATATTTGCACAGAAAAAATGAAAAAAAGTTCTTAAGTGATTAATTTGTTTAATTAAACAATTTCTTATAGTTGTGTATCAGCAATTCATTTGTTAAAAATTTATTTGAATATTGAAAAGAAAAAGAAAAAATTGTGTCAAATTTAAAAAAATAAATTTTATGTACATCAATGAATAACAGAAAATAATAGAATATTGGCGAATTTTTAAGGGCCAATGAACAAGGTATGTATATTAATTATGTTCTTGTAAAATTGGACATAGAACCTTTAAAAGAAATATTCATTCTACAGGATTTTAATGAGCGAAAACGTCATTTTTGGCAGAGACTTCAATCTCCGACTTCATTTTTGGCAGAGATTGAGATTCCTTGAAAAAATCGGACGGACTAGTGTATGTGGAACCAGTGAAGTGGAATGTTTGTATTAGAAGACCATCGCATTTATTACAGATTAAACCTTAATAAAATAATCTAATTAAAAGAAACCTTTATTATTTTTTTCTTAGTATATAAAGGTCAATTAATTATGAAGTTATTATAAATACATCATAGAAAATGTAATTAACGACTAACAATATAATTTTTTAATATGACAAACACATTGTTAAAATTTAATAGTTGATTGTTAACATATTAATTGTTCAATAAAACAGACTCGTTATTTAAAAATATTTGTTAAGTTTTAACAATTTTTTTCAACAAAATTATTTTTTGTATTTACAATATTTGTTGTTGGTGCCTTTTCAATTAAAAACAAGTAAGAAAGTATGGTCGGTCAAGCCCGACCATATAATACCCTACACCAAGTAAATGAGTAAAAATATTTTTCTTTTAAAATTTCAATAATTTATATTTTTGAGTGATTTTCGGAAGTGGGCCTTATATGGGAGCTATGACCAATTATGGACCGATCACCATAAAATTAGGTCGTGTGATTTATGTCTATATTAAAGTTATCTATGTTGAATTTTGTGTGTATACCAACATTTTTAAGCGATTTATGCACGTTAAAGTGATTTTCGGAAGCGGGTCTATATGGGAGCTATGACTAATTATGGACCGATCGTAACAAAATTTGGTGACATGCATTTTGTATATATAAAACTTATTTGGAGCGAAATTTGTGTAGATACATAGATAAATTAAACATTTATGACCGATAAAGTCCAATTTCGAGGGGACATTTGTATGGGGGCTAGGTGAAATAATAGACCGATTTCAGCCAGTTTCAATAGGCTTGGTCCTTGGGCCGAAAAAGTATTATGTACCAAATTTGATTGAAATATCTTCAAAATTGCGACCTGTACTCTGCGCACAAGGTTTACATGGACAGCCAGCCAACCAGACGGACGGACGGACATCGTTTAATCGACTCAGAAAGTGATTCTAAGTCGATCGGTATACTTTAAGGTGGGTGTTAGACTAATATTTTTGGTCGTTAGAAACATCTGCACAAACGCATAATACCCTCCCCACTATGGTGGTGTAGGGTATAAAAAAATAATTGTATTGACGAATTTGGTATTTAATATGACAATTGATTTGTCGTAATTTTTTTCTGTGTGGATATACAAGGATTTTTATGAAAATATGTATGTATATTTAAACTAGAATACATAAGCATTATTTAAAATTTTTGAGCAACTTCTAATAATTTTTTAAGGAATCTGTGTACCAAGTTTCAAATAATTTGGAACGGTTAAGGTCCGATGCCTTGTGTTTCCTCAATAACCGAAACTTAAATGAAATACATATGTATGTAAGTTGTCAGTTATGAAATCATAACCAGAATTATTGCAAGCGACGAATAGTTTCCATTTAAGATATCTTTTGATACCAACATTCAGCATTTTTAGTATATACTATCTAGCGTGTTTGGAGGTGCTACATAGCGCGTTTTGGTCATAATAGTTCACATCACTGGGTTGTTTCCGCAAAATGCTCTTGTAATAAATAAATAAATAATAAAGCTCTTTTATCACTGATTATTATGGTTTATAAAACAAAATTACGTAGCAATATTTGAATTCTAAACTACATACATATTGATAAAATAAAAATTTCACTTTGAACAAAGACGTAAATTTAATCATGATCTTGGTAATTAAGCTTCATTAAAATTTATTTTTGTTATTTTTGTTTTCATATAGTTTTCACTAAATATCAACTATTCGAAAACCGACTATTGGAAACAGTCGAATAATCGAACTCCATAATTAAAAAGAAACCCAATATTAGAGCATCACGTTCTCTTTCAAACACTGCATGTCACGGAACGGAATGGATTTTTAGATTCGATTAACTGAACTATCTTAACAAACATAAAATGCATTCGCATTGGAAAAATGGAAATTTTACTTCATTGAAACACATTAAAAATAAATAAAATCAATTTGTGTAATTGTGTAAATCTAATTTTATCTTCTAGAGTTTGATTCGATATTTGCGTTACGTTTTAACCTTTTCAAAACGCTGGTTTATTTCCTTTAAATAAACCGGATACTTTTGATTGCAAATAAAAGCCGTTTAGTAGTTTGAAAATGGTAACAACTCTTTATTTATTCAAATGTACAACAACAACAGAATTAAATAGTCACTCAATGTTTTTTATACACGTTTGTAAATTCGCAGAAATACATACACAATTTATAATGTACACGAATTTACTTGAAAAACACAACACACTTTAAGGCACTCAGTTGATGTTTATTCGGAAAGCGTCTCTGATAAACTCACTCACGACTGCAACCTCTGCCACTATTTATAACACTGCCATCTGCACTCTAGATTGTTCTTTAACTGTCAAAATTCGAATATTCTAGATCTTACTAATACATACGCCATCTGTGGTGTACTTTCTACAATGTTCTTAAACTGAATATTCGAATACAGCGTTGCCAACTTACGACAACTGAAAGCTTCTATTTAATAATGCCCACAGATATGTTACAGTTTGCTATTACAGCACTGTTATTTGAAAGCATTATGTTACTTTTAAATCAGCCCTTAAAATCGTTATATTTGAATTCAAGTACAATTTCGTAACAGTATTTTAAAGAGAAAGCTACCGATATTTGTCTGCATGATTTAAATTTATTTCTGTTTTTAGAACGAGTAAAATAAGAACTTCATAAATAACACTGTGCTAGTTGAAAGAACTGTCAAATGGGGCACCCGGCGGGTTTATCTAATTCGAGTACGCTGAATCCAGTGGTGCTAACCGTTTTTATACCCTTCACCATCGTGAGAAGGGTACATGTATATAAGTTTGTCATTCCGTTTGTAATTTCCACAATATAATTTTCCGATCCTATAAAGTATATATATTCTAGATACTTATAGATAGACGTATGGTTGAAAATCGGAAAAAAAAATTTTAACCCGAATTTGTTTTTCACCAAAAGTTTTTTTTCGCTAAATATTAAAAAAAAATTTAAAAAAACCAAAAAACAATTCGAATTTTTTTTTTTTTACAAAAAATGAAAAACAATTTTGAAAAAAAAAATTTTTGTTTACCTAACAATATTTAAAATTTTTATTTTGAAGTATAATTTGGTGAAGGGTATATAAGATTCGGCACAGCCGACTTGTGTTAGGTTAGCTCTTTTTTCCGAGATATACCGTTATTTGGAAAATGGAGGAGGTTGCACAATATAGTACTTATATTCGCGTAACTCAAAAATGGTTTAGCTTATTAAAAAAAATAAAAAACCGAAATTCCGCAACAAAATTACCTTTAAGTAAGACTGAAACTGTTTTTAATCTGCGCTGTCGTTTTAGAAATATATTTTTTTGGGCAGCATTTTCCAATTTTGTATGCCATTTTAAAAAACCAAAAAATTCGATATTTTCTTAAAAAAAATATTTGTTTTTTTGCGAAAAAAAAATTATTTTTCTAAAACGATTCGCAGATTAAATAAAAGTCAAAATTTTCTCAATTTTTTTTTTATATTAAAACAGCGGAGTATTTCCCGTTAACGCAAATTTTAAATATAGATTCGAGCCAGGATGATATATTTAGAAAAAAAAACTATTTGTGTTTATTGGATACCGACAACCGCGAAAAAGTAATTCGACTATGAAAGGTCCATTTTGATATTTGCAAAAAATGTAAAAAAGTTATAGCCCTAATGTACATATATGATATAATTATAATGGATTACATCAATGTAGGGTGTCATAATAAATAAAAACGTATGAAATAACTCTTTAAAAGATTCAAGAAATAATAAAAGACAATTTTTTAAGCAAATATAAGTATGTATGTATTTCGAAACCTTTTTTTATAAAACAAATAGATGTTCCTAAACGGATTCTCAAATCTTGTTGAACAAAAAATATCAGATCTTGAACACTTACATAGAACTAGTTCCGAAAACATCAATGTCAAACAAAAATTATTGAATAAATAACTAATTCAGAATACTTCCATCAAAGCTCCGTAATGCTTCCATTAAAATTGTTACAAAGTAACAATTTCAAAAAGAAATCATTTTAAAATTAAAAAATAATAAATTTTGATATATTCTGTTTTTGCTTGTACTTTACAAACCTTAGAATTGCTTGGCAATCAAGTTCATTTAAGGCCGTATGGCAACCCTAAACGGGATCATATTTAAAGGGGGGTTTCCTGTATGTATCGATGGATAGATGTATGTATGTAGTATGATATCATCAATTGATTTGATTTCGTTGAATTCAATTCAATTTAATACCTACTATGTAAATACACATTTCCTAAAAATACATTCAAATTATGAATTTATTGTTTGTGTGTACTAGATTTATTCGGTTAATAATCGGTTAATTTAAAATTATTCGATTAACCGAATAATGTCTATTTTAATTTTAAATTGAACATACAACCATGAATTTTGTGTACAAAAACATAGAAAACAAACAAAACATAACAATTGAACAAAAATAATAGCAAATCATGATACAATAATTGTAGAAGGTAGAATCACTAGCGAGAGTTTTCAATATTTAGCCCTATAAAGTCAAACTTTGATTTTGATTTTTTTCATATTTTTTTATATTTTCATATGTTTGACGTTACAAGAATTGTATAATTGAGAATTTATTTTCTACTGGGTGTACCTTATGTGGTTGTATCATGTAGCAAATAACATATTTGAGATCCTATTTGTATAAACATTTGAATTTTAGGATTTTAGTGAGATCTTCTGAAATAATCTTTTAAAAAAAGAATATAATTTAATTTTTTTTCTTTTAAACGATTTTTATACCCTACACCACCATAGTGGGGGGGTATATTGTGTTAGTGCTGATGTTTGTAACATGCCTAAATATTGTCCCAACACCCACCTTAAAGTATACCAATCTGCTCAGGATCACTTTCTGAGTGGATTTAGCGATGTCCGTCCGTCTGTCCGTCCATGTAAACTTTGTAATCAAACTACTGGTCGTAATTGAATTTGGTTAGAATCGGTCCATTATTTCTCCTATCCCCCATGCGATTGCCCTATCTGAAAATAGTTAAGCTCTCATAAATACCTCAGTTATATAGATTTCCAATCCAAATTCTGCAAAAATAAGTTTTATATAAGTCAAACTCGCCTCACCAAATTTTGTGATGATCGGTCCACAATCAGTCATAGCTACCATATAGACCCACTTCCAAAAATCACTTTAATTAGCATAAATCTCTTAAAAATATTTGTATTCTTATAAAACTCAACAAAAATAATTTATATATATACAAAAGTCATGTCACTAAATTTTATAGCGATGAGTCCATAATTAGTCATATCTCCCAAATAATGCCCACTTCCGAAAATCGATTTAATGAGTGTGATTTCTTAAAAAAGTTGGTATTCAAACAAAATTCAACACAAATAGCTTTTATAAACACAGAAGTCATGCCACCTAATTTTATGGTCGGGCTTGACCGACTATACTTTCTTACTTATTTTCTTTAGATTTAATAAGACTTGACTTGACGATTGTAGAAATCGAAAGCATGATAAAGAATATCCAATATCTCAGGTTTTTTTTAGTATTTTTCTAAGCATATTAAATCTCTCGTTATACCATTGGTGTCCTTTTAGGGTTGTTTTAGATATTGAATAGTTTTGAAAGTTTCGTTAAGTTCTGTACATATAAAAGCAAACAAAGTTTCAAATACATGTAAATTAAATACATATATCAGTTGTTATTCTGACTAAACACTAATACTAATTTTTTAAATTGAAATTTGTATTTGAATTGAATTGGAAAAATAAATACAAAAAAATATGTTAAAGTGCAAATAAAAAGGAATTTCGGTTAATCGACACAAATTAATCGGTTTATTTGTTATTTGAAAATCGGCAATTTTAAATTATTCGAACAGTTAACCGTCCAAAATTAATCGGTTAACCGATTAACGGTTAGTCGATTGAATACCCTAGTGTGTACACAAGCACTCTCGCATTAAAGGCTTGTTGTATTTTAAAAGCTTATCTGAAGCTTTCTTATCACGACCACAATAACCGAAGAGAAAATTGCATTTGCAAAAATATACATTCGATGAATCTTTTTAATAGTAATCGATCTTTTGTTTGACAACAATTCGCCTTAAGGTTATACAAATGGGTAAGAAAAACTATAAAGAAAAAACTATTTGTACCTATAAGAAAACAAATTTTATGGTCTTTATCATTTTTAAGTAGGAATTTTTTTAAAAAATATTCTGGTATAACATATATGTATGTAAATTATATATAAATTGTATATAGTGTAGACTGCAAATATTTGTTTTAATTTCAGCTATCAAATGGTTCCCATCTTCAACGACTGACTTGCTACCAAGAAATGTTGTAGGTGGTGGCTACGATAGCGATGGCAGCCCCATATATATAGGACGTTCATACCATGAAGGCTGCTATCTACCAGTGAAAGTAATACCCAGCAAAAAATCAGCGTATGTGTCATGGGGTGGCGTCGAACATTTCAAAACAAATTATGATTTATTAGTGGGTGACAATTATAGTTGGCAACCTCGCAGTTTTACTAAAGAAACTATTCCATCAAATGCCGTCAGCACGGGTCAGACAAGTAGTGGTGAATCCATCTTTATAGGCCGAGGACAATATGAAAATTGTTTAACAGTTGGAAATATCGTGCCTACTCATGGTTGCCTTTATATTCATGTTAATGACATGGAAATTAAATTGTTAAGTTTCGAAATTTTAATTTGCTGTGACGATACTAAGAAAGCATTAACAAAATCCATAGGTAAGTTGATAAATTGTTTTAATACCCTACACCAGTTTACATATACATACATACATACATACATACATACATACATACATACATACATATATATATGTATGTATGTTAAACACGACCAAAAAACATTTGAAAACTGTGTAATTTTCATACAAACACTTTAAAACTGTTTTGTGACCAAGGTGTTTCTCAATCAGGGTCTAAATGCCAATTTGTGCGAAAATAGCAGAATATTGATCTCATGTATGGCTTAAAAAATCCCAAAAATCAGAAAAGAGGAATCTCACTTATAAATTTTGTGAAGATCGGTCCATAAATAACCCCTAACCGCTACCAATAATTTAAAAAAAGATATCAAAGTACATAATTCATTTTATGCCGATCATTACTTATCATAGCTTCCTTCCATCAGTGATGTGTTTTATGTCACAATTTTACATGTAATTAGCAATGTCATTACCGAATTATAAGATGATTATTTTATAATTGGACCTAGCTTCAACATAAATAAGACCTTCCCCCGAAAATTACATAAAAATTTAAATTTCCCTAAATATTTTCTGTTGATCAGAAATTGTTGGTATTTAAAATGTTGAACATTTGTATCCGTCCGTCCGACGTTATAAAATACTTAATACACGATAAGGTCTAAACCAGAAGACCTAGAAAACTGTCACAAACAATTATTGCTAATGGCTACTTACGTATCCAAAAATTAACAAAGGAATAGGTCTTTTTTTTTAAACCCTTCACCGTGAGTAGTAAGTGTATATTAGGCACAGATCCAGATCAACCATTTGGGGTGTTGATCTTTTTTATATTAAAACTTTTCAGTTTTGTGGTGGTAATTTGCTTTTCCACCCTCCTGGATGCTTCATTCCGTTGGTAATTTCTAAATTTTTCATTTGCGGAGATAGCTATAATAATAACTTACATTGATACATTGATACATCAATATATCCGCCATAGTTCAATTTAGGTTGCTATTATAAGCAAAAAGCCCCGACTACCTTGAATTTTCACCAAAATTGTTTTTAACAATTTTTTTTTTATCAAAATATTTATTTCAAAAAATTCTTTGGTGAAGGGTATACAATTGTTTGCACAGACGAATTTAGTAACCTTACTTGTTTTTATTTAAAATTCGTTACAAATAAACTGTGTTTATCTAAGAACTAACTAACTAACTGGTGTAGGGAATAGTATGGTTTTCTATACTTTCTAATTTGTTTTAAATAACATTTCTATTAAACTATATTTTAGCCTCTAAATTTTCGCCAGATAAAGAGTTACCCGAACCAACATTTCAAGTGACAGAAGTCAGAGCAGTTCCATATTGCGAGCCAAATTATTCGGACCATTTAATAACTACTCAACCTCAACCACTGTCGCAGCCAGCTGAAACGCAACCAGACGCTACAGCGTCATCTTCAAATCCTCAACCAAATGTAGCGCAACCAGTAGCTGCAGCGCCATCTTCAACATCTGCCCAACCGGATTACGACGTTTGGGCATTGGCACAACCTGATATTCTCCCCCCAGACGCAGTACATGCTGGTTATGACATCGATGGACAACTGATATATGTTAGTCGAGTTTTTCATAATGGAGATTTTATACCAGCCAAAGCATTTCCCTCTTGCAACTTGGCCTGTGTTCCGTTCCAGGGTCAAGAGATTGTTAAAAGTAATTTTGAGTTTTTAATAGGCAAAAACTATATGTGGGTGTCTCCATATCCATTTCCTACTGGAGCTGTAGTAGTGAATCCCATTTCCACAAACGAAGCTTTATATGTGGGTCGATCAAATTACGGTGGCAGTTTACTGTGTGGCAAATTTCAACGTTCACAAAATTGTCTCTACGTACCGTTTGGTCGTCGAGAAATTCCAATTACTAGTGCTTATGAAATTTTAGTACATAAAGATAGATATTCGAGTGCAAGTCAACAACAAGCCAGTAGTGGCTGCTAAATGTGACGACGTACAACAAATTGTATTAATAAATTCAATAAATCTAGAATTTTTATATCCCGAAAATAGTTTTGTGCATAGATAAATACACATAGCTCGGAAACTCTCCTGTCAAACACCTAACTCAGTTGTCAAAAACCTAAGTGGTGAGAATGTATTAGTAAAATAAAACTATGTGAAAACAAAAACAATACTCATATGTGTGATTGTTTTGAGTAATTGTTTTGTTTGAGTTTATTTCTAGTTTTCGCTCTATGTGTATTTCTCTATGGTTTTGAGTTATTAAAGAGAAATCACATAATTACGCAACAAATATGTTCAAAGATATTGGTTTTTAAGAAATTATTGCTACGTTTTTACCTTTTAAAAGCTGTGGTTTATTTCCTTTAAATAAACCATATTCTTTTAGTTGCAAATACAAGCGATCAGTAGTTTAAAATTTGTAACAACTCTTTATTTAAATTTTCACAACTTAAAAAAACACTTTATAATTTACAAGTATACACTGGTAATACAGTTGATGTCAACCAAGGCGAATTTACTGTACAGGTGGCGTTGATATTACAACAAGTACAACATAGCAAAAACAACATTAGCGGTATTCACTGTTAAGTGCGAATGGTCTAGCATCATTGCAAATGCAAAATTTTACCGTAATCCAATAACAAAATACACACAAAAACATTTACAATTTTGCATTTGCAATGATGCATACCATTCGCACTTAATACTGAACTCCATTATTGTGTTTTATTGTTGCTTGAGGAACAAATGTTTCAAAAAAATTCAAATAACGCCCAAAAGTTCACCGTTATTAGAGTTATTGATTCTGAGTTTAAGTTAAGTTTCATAATATTTTGAACATTAGAGCCCAAAAAACCAAAAAAAAATTTCGTTATTTGACTCAGAATCAAAAAGTCTAATAAAGGTGAAATTTTGGACGTGATAGGAAATGTTGCTAAACCCGACTTGTTGGTTTAATTTTTTTTAGTGTGAATTTATTTTTTTAACAAATATATTTCATTCATTTTAACTTACAAATACTGCTTTCAACGAAAGAAATTTAATTTGAATTCCTGTATGTAGACTTTATTGGGCTACTGTACATATTTTGACATTGCCAGTCATTTGACAATTAACATATATTGTCTTTGTAGTATTTGTTGCCGAGACGTTCTCACCAGATTAATACGCCTTGATACAAATTTCTTAATGATTTTTTGTTCATGACTACTTTACATAGAAGTAGTTTTGTAATGACTGACATATAAGTACTTGTTTACGAAATTCAGAAATAATTCATAATAAAATTCATTTAAGCTTTTAATAATTACGTTATTGATAATTCAAATATAATCTACAAATCTAATCCAATTGTTTTTTTTAATTTCTGTCTGCTTTAAGTTTAGTTTTTATTGTTAATGGGGATTTGAAAATAAATAAAAAATAATTTTTTTAAGACAATTTGTAATAGATTTAATAGAAATAACTTATTACTAAGCAAACATATTAGTGACTTATTTAACTCCCTATTTGTAAGCGTTTGTGATAAGTACTTGCCTCAACCGTTTTAAAATAATGAATTCAAATGCAAATTAAAATAAAAACTTTTGATGATAAAATTTTTGTTAATTTAAATCCAATCCCAATTAAAATGTATATACATATGTATAAGTTTGCAATTTCTACATTTTTAATTTGCGAACCCTAAAGTGTATCTATATATTCTGGATCGTTTTAGCTAACGGAGTTAATATAGCCATGTCCGTCTGTATGTTGAACTCAACTTTCCGTAGCCCCCAAATAACTTACACCCATGACTCATACATCAATATTTCTTTTATATTCCCGGTTAATAAAGACAATATTGATATCGAAAGATTTCAAAATTTGTTTAATTTTTTTCCACATTTTTTTTTATTTTTTTAGAAAACTTTTTTTTTTAAATTTTATTATTGAAAAAAATTTATGACAAAAAAATGTTTTTGTTATATACATGTTGACCCCTTATATACATCGTTGGAATGGACTTTGAAATATCTATCATTAGATATCCATATTGTCTGTATTAATGAGTTAGTAATCCATATATATATAAAAAAATAGACCAAAAATCGAGGTTGTCCCGGTTTTTCCCTTATATCTCAGCCATTTTTGGGTCGATCTTCTCGATTTTAAATAGCAACCGAGCCGGAAGAATTTCCGATTATAGATGTATCAATCATATTTGTAAGTTATTTGGGGGCAACATACAGACCGTCAGACAGACATGGCTATATCGACTTCGCTATCTATAACGATCCAGAATATATATACTTTGTGGGGTCGCAAATGAAAAATGTAGAAATTAAATAAAGAGTGAATTCTTAAAGGGATGAATTCAAATATATTTGAAATACTAAGAAATTAGGCCTATGAATTAATTCATTATTAATTCATTTTGTTTTTGTTACAATAACAAAACACATGTTAAATTTCCAATCAAAGTTCTCGTTCGCTATAGAAAAACAGCACATAAGAATTAATTCATTGAAACGTTTGACTTAAACTATAGTGGAGTGGGTCTTAATTAGAAGCTCATAAATTTGATATAAATGTTGCAAATTCAATACAATGTTTTGCGATCGGATCGATCTTAAAAAAATATACAATATATTAAATAATTGAGGGCATAGGGAATCATAAAGTCGGATTTACCATAGGCATGCATCTAAAGTATTTCATTGTGGCTTATTAATTATATATGTCCATATGAGAGAGAATCTTAGAAAGTTGTTATAAATTATATGATGAAATTAGTATTTAAAAAATGTCAACCCTTTTTGAAAACATACATTAGTATTAAATTGTTGCGTCCCTAATAAAGTATAGATAGGTAGGTACAACTGATAAACAAACACGTTTTAGATCACTAAACAACGGAAAATGTGATAACGATGGCAGGTTATCTGAAATATACAACATCACTGTTATAATTTTAATTTCTAATTTAATCATGATAAGATTTCCTACAATCGTCTCGAAATGTCAAATCGTTTTGCAAAATTTCTTACACTTCTTGATACCGTAAACAATATTTGTTTATAATAAACAACAATCCAACAAAGATCCAACTGTTTCAAACAAATATTTAATAATCAAAAGTGTGTGTAATCGCCTCAATTCGCGTCGTCTAGGTTTCGGTGCTCTGTATTTATTATATAAATATAGTAAAATATATGTATATATGTATGTTTTTGCTTTATTTCTATTATTATTGTTACGAGTACATATCATTACTACGAGTATTTTATAGTATCTCAAGCTCATTATCGTATTTATTGGTCAAATTGTTATATGGCCCTTTCGACGTTTATAAAAAAAAATATATATATATGTCTGTTTGTACAATATAATATAAATTAGAATCTGATGAAATTAAGTGCTTTGAATTGCAAACTATGTCTAAATGGAAAGGTTTGGCAAAATATCAAAATTAGTCGTGTACGATCTTTGTTGAATTTCGGATGGATTATTTGGTTTCTTCTCTATAAAAAATAAAAACGGAATTAATATTTTTTTATTCGCATGTGCTGATATTTTTTTATTTTATTATTATTATTCCTGGTAATTATTTAAATTTATTGCTATGAAGACATGAATTAATATGTGGAGAGTTCATTGAATGTTTTCTGTTTGAGAGAACAAGTGTATAATAGAAAAATATGTATAAATAAATCGTGGTAATACCTCAAATGTGCACAATGGAATATTTTTGTATGTATAATTGGATTGGAATTAGTGTGAATTAAATTAAATTAATTAATTATTTCAATTAATTTTGTTTTCATTAATAAAGTGTTTAAATTTAGTGATGATTTTTAACATCTCTTCAAAGTTTAATAACATTTATTTCGAAAAATAAAAAAATACTGACAGAAGATGCTGTTAGATAAAAGTTTTATGACTTTGACTCCAATATTTTATTTAATTGCAAAGAATTTATGTTTTGTTTTTGCAGTAACTTTTATTTTTTTTACAAAATATAATTTGTAAAATAAATATAAGAACTCATGGTACAATCAACCGGGTAGAATTATTAGGGTGAGTTTTCAATTAGTTACATTGTTATGCAGAATTACAGAAACGAAGCAAAATAAAATATTAGATTGTTTCTTTAGATTTACACCACTTGCATCACTTAAATCTTTTATTTTATCTGTTGGCCATTTTGACATTTTGCAAAATTCACATAAGCGGAGTTCAGTATTAAGTGCGTATGGTATTGCATCATTGCAAATGCAACATTGTAAAGGTTTTTGTGTGTATTTTGTTATTGGATTACGGTAAAATTTTGCATTTGCAATGATGCTAGACCATTCGCACTTAACAGTGAATACCGCTATTGTTTTATTCAAAAGAATTGTAAATGTTCTTTTTTTTAAAAGATTTATTTTAAATTAAATTTGAATAAGAAAAATTGTAATATTGCTTACATATGAAAATTATTATATTTTTTGAGTTTTCTTTAGTTTGTATGTATTTGACATTTTATTGAAATTATAATTGAGAACTGCCCTGCAGGAAATGTCAATTGTGAAGCTGTACTGACTAAAGCTGAATTCACCCATGAGTTTCTGAAACATTTTTTGTTCGGAACAATTTTTTTTTTTATATGTAGTTTGAAGTCTCTCTCAAAAATAGAACGTCAAACTACATATAAAAAAAAATGTTCCGAACAAAAACTGTTTCAGAAACTCATGGGTGAATTCAGCTTAACTCACCAGTACTAGTGATATACATATTATACCCCAGATAATGTTATTTGCCATAGACATTTAACATGTGCGTGTCATTGGAAGACTACTACTGACAACAGTACTATTGACTATGTACTTCTTTTGTAGTTTTCTGAAGTAGATGTCGATAATGAAACATATGTACATATTTTAACATTTGACGTTTTATTAAAAAACAAGTAAGAGATCTATATTCGGCTGTGCCGAATCTTATATACCCTTCACCAAATTATACTTTAAAATATTTTTAGGTAAACAAAATTTTTTTTTTTTCTTTCAAAAAAATTTTTTTTTTCGAAATTGTTTTTTAATTTTTTTAAAAAAATTATGAAAAAAAAAATTTGTTGATGAAAAAAAATTCGGGTTAAAAAATATTTTTCCCGATTTTGACCCATTGTAGGTCCAACTTACTATAGCCTTATCTAGATCGTTGCAATGGACTTTGAAATATCTATCATTAGATATCCATATTGTCTATATTAATGACTTAGTAATCCATATATAGATCAAAAATAGGTTGTCCCGGTTGTCCCGGTTTTTTGCTCATATCTCCGTTATTTATGGACCGATTTTTCTGATTTTAAATAGCAAACTTCTCGAAAGCATGTCTGACAGAATTATTGAAGATTTGGATCCCGGAGATAAGTATAATTTGGTGAAGGGTATATAAGATTCGGCACAGCCGAATATAGATCTCTTACTTGTTTTTTAATAAAACGTCAAATGTTAAAATATGTCATTATCGACATCTACTTCAGAAAACTACAAAAGAAGTACATATTTTTTAAATAGCAAACTTCTCGAAAGCATGTCTGACAGAATTATTGAAGATTTGGATCCCGGAGATATCTGGGGTCTTCAGAAAATTGATTTCAACAGACAGACGGACATGGCTTAATCGACTCCGCTATCTATAAGGATCCAGAATATATATACTTTATAGGGTCAGAAATGAAAAATGTAGAAATTACAAACGGAATGACAAACTTATATATACCCTTCTCACGAAGGTGAAGGGTATAAAAAATAAAAAACAAAAAGGTACGAAATTATAACAGTTGGAAGAGTAGTTAAAGAAGAAAAACATGAATTTGAAATGTTTTTCTTCTTTAATTCTTCACCTTCGTGAAAAGGGTATATATAATTTGTAATTTCCACAATATAATTTTTCGACCCTATAAAGTATACATATAACAAACAAATGTATATAACTAAAAAGTCGGACAGAGACTGACTGAGTTACTTATCGATGTTCACGGACATAACTGAAAACGGGTTTTTCAGAATAACTTTTGAATTTGAGGGTGTTTTTGAAATTTTTTGACACCATCGTACCACCGTGTTATTAAGAACTAAAATCAATTTCAAAGGATGAAATTGAAAGAATTTGTTAGGTTGGCAATCAATATTGGGCTAAATATTTCGATAGAATTTGTGTGGTGATAACTTTAAGAAAATTTCATAATCTGTATGTATTTAGATAGGTTAGTAGCAAATTTTCGCAAGTCATAGAAAAGTACTTAGAATACAATGTCAGTAAAGATATTTAACAAATTCAATTGTAAAGATAAGACACACTCAATTGGCCGCCATAAAATTCAAACAAACCCATTTATACCTATAAAAGATTTATATTAAACAATACACATTTGTTACTATACCGCACTCATACAGATACTACGCCTTAATAATGAAAACAATAGGAAAATTTAGATTAATAACATTTTAACAATTGCTTAATTTAGATGAACCTTTAAGAAAAAATCTCATAATATATAATGGCGCCAGGGGGAAATGAACCACCATCAACTTACAGCACAAACATAAATACTGCGTCCGCAACAGTACCGGCGAAAAAAGACGTAAATGTTTTACCGCTACCAAAAGATTTTCAAATATCGGAAGAAACCTCAAGCAGCACAGAAAAGAGCAATAAAATATCATATTTTCAATTGGTAAGTTTTATTTTTATTAGGTACAAGTATAAAAAAAATTGGAGGAACAACAAAAGATGCTGGAATTATTGTCTATGATTTCAGTGAAATTTAACAATATTAACCGATATATATTTTTTTATTTCTTACAGTTTCGTTATTCGACAGTTGGCGAACGATGTCTAATTATAATAGGCGTAATATTAGCATCCCTGGGATCAATTGGTATACCTTATTCCATAGTTATATATGGAGAATTCTCCTCTTTACTGATTGATCGTACTGTGGGTGTGGGTACATCTTCAAATACGTTTATATTGCAAATTTTTGGAGGCGGCAAAAGATTGTAAGTGTACTTAGCAAAATCAAATATTAGAGTCATATTAATTCAGGCGCGGATCAAGGTCAACCATTTGGGAGGGGGGAAATTAAAATTTGTTCTACACTTTTCTTAATTTTTAATTTTTTATATGAAAACTTTTTGGTTTTGGGGGATCCGGATCCGCGCCTGCATTAATTACATATATTTATATGTTTATCTGTTGTAGAACGAATGCTTCGTACGAAGAAAATATGCAGGCTATTAGAGATGACTCTGCAGCATTTGGCCTAGGAAGTTTAGCCGGCGCTTTGCTCGAGTTGATTGTTTTAGCTATAGCTGTAAATATTTTAAATAGAGTGGCTCTTAATCAGGTTTGTATATAAATTTGTATGTAAACGTTAACAACATTATGCTATTTATACATTTCAGATTGGACGTGTAAGAAAACTATTTCTAGAGGCCATTCTTAGACAGGATATGTCTTGGTTTGATACATCATCGGGAAATAATTTCGCCAGCAAAATGACTGAGTAAGTGTGGCACCTACATATACATATTTCAATAGCAGACTTTATAAATATAATGCCATTCTTGATTTTCCTCTTGTATCCAGGGACTTGGACAAAATGAAAGAAGGCCTTAATGAAAAGATCGCAATTTTTATATTCCTCATAATGACGTTTGTGTTGGCAATTATAGCCTCATTCTTGTATGGCTGGAAACTAACATTAGTTGTGATTAGTTGTTGTCCCTTCATCATAATATCCACCGCTATGGTTGCTAAAATTCAAAGTTCATTGACGCAAAAGGAACTACAAGCGTATGCGGGAGCTGGAGCCGTTGCTGAAGAGGTATTCGCCGGCATTCGTACCGTATTTGCTTTTAGCGGTGAACGCAAAGAAGAAGAAAGGTTTTCTAAACTATTAGTGCCGGCCGAAAAGACGGGACGCAAGAAAGGTCTGTACTCGGGCATTGGGGCCGGCGCAATGTGGTTTATTATCTATTGCTGTTATGCCATTGCAATGTGGTACGGCGTAAAGTTGATTGTAGCTGAACGCTATGATGTGGATAGACATTACACCCCGGCTGTGTTGGTGATTATATTGTTTGGTGTCATCATGGGCGCCCAGAATTTAGGATTCTCTTCTCCTCATGTTGAATCATTTGCTACAGCCAGAGGTGCTGGCCAAAATATATTCTCCATCATTGATCGCAAATCAAACATTGATCCTTTAGATGCCAAGGGCGATAAACCCAACGATGTAATCGGCAACATAGAGTTTAATCAAATTTATTTTCGTTACCCGGCACGACCTGATGTCGAGGTTCTGAAGGGTCTGTCTTTGAAAATAAAGCCAGGCCAGACGGTGGCTTTTGTGGGCCCTTCTGGCTGTGGCAAATCCACTACTTTACAGTTGATGCAAAGATTCTATGATCCTCTTCAGGGAACGGTTAAGATGGATGGTCGTGATCTGCGCGATTTAAATGTATCATGGCTGCGTTCCCAAATTGGAGTAGTGGGCCAGGAACCAGTACTCTTTGCCACCAGCATTGAAGAAAACATACGCTATGGAAAACCAGATTGTTCTATGGCCGATATAGAAAATGCTGCACGAACTGCCAATTGCCATGATTTTATTGTCAAACTACCACATGGCTATAAAACTCTGGTGGGCGAACGTGGTGCTCAAATGTCGGGAGGACAAAAACAACGTATTGCTATTGCCAGAGCCATTGTCAGAGATCCCAAAATTTTGCTATTAGATGAAGCCACTTCTGCCCTAGATCCCACATCAGAGAAACGTGTACAGGATGCATTAGAAGTGGCCAGTAAAGGAAGAACGACACTCGTAGTATCGCATCGTCTTTCCACCATAACAAATGCCGACAATATTGTATTCGTCAAAGATGGTGTTGTGTCTGAACAAGGCACTCATGATGAGCTAATGGCCAAGAGGGGTTTATACTATCAGCTTGTTAAAATTTCACAACGTACCGAAGACACTTTGGAGGATAAAAAAGGCATGTCTCTAAAGAACGCAAACAAACAACAAAACAGCGACGATGAGGAGGACGAGGACGAAGTCAGTGAAGTGGAAGACGATTTGGAGCAAAATGTAAAGGACATTAATAAGACCGTGGGAGAAACAATTAAGAAAAGTAAGTGCATTGTGTTCAATTTGAAATATTATCCTAATATTTTCTGTATGTGAATTTAGAAAAGCGTAAGAGTAAAAAAACGAAGATCGATGAAGAGGAAAAATACAATATTTCCATTAGCCAATTAATGAAATTAAATGCTCCTGAGTGGCGTTACATTCTTATAGGGTGTATAGCAGCAATGTTGCATGGTGCTACCTTTCCAATATGGGCTGTTTTGTTTGGTGATTTCTTTGGAGTAAGTAAATCCAATAAGCCGCAATCGACCGATACCATCATAGTAATCCGGATCAATGCGGCAGAGTTATTGAATAATACCTCACTTATACCATTTTTATTCCATTTTAACATCTTTCTCTTTAACATCATATTCAGCCCAATTATGAATAAAAAATTTCCCGGGAGTTTGTTCCCCGGGAGTTTTTCCCATTGTATTTGAAAAAAAAAATTAGAAAAGGGAAAAAACTCCCGTGGAATTTTTATTCATAATTGGGCTGATTGGAATATATATGCAGATTATCATTTACATAGTTGGATATTATTAACCTTTGTATTCTCCCTACAGATCTTATCCGATGAAGATGATGCATACGTACAGTCTGAATCGATTTTCTTTTCGTACATGTTTCTTGTCATTGGCATAATCGCCGGTTTGGGTACTTTAATTCAAACGTATGCCTTTAACACGGCAGGTGTTAAAATGACATCGCGTCTAAGAAAAACCGCTTTCCGTACACTTCTAAAGCAAGAAGTGGCCTATTTTGACGATGACAACAATTCTGTGGGTGCTTTATGTTCTCGATTGGCAGGAGATTGTTCCAATGTTCAGGGAGTAAGTGAAATGAAAGAAAACCATATGTAATTAATAATAATTAATTATTTTCCTTAAGGCTACTGGTGCCAGAATCGGTATTATTGTACAGGCCATATCTACCTTAGCTGTTGGTGTGGTGGTAGCATTTATATATTCATGGAATTTGACTTTGGTTACTTTGGTCACTGTGCCATTTGTCTGTCTCTCGATATACTTGGAAGCCAAAGTTATGGAATCTAGTGCCATGGCCGAAAAGGCAGCCGTTGAGAAGGCATCGCAAGTGGCTGTAGAAGCCATTGCAAATGTTCGTACAGTTGCTAGTTTGGGTCAGGAGCGAAATGTTTTGGAACGTTATTCAGTTCATATTGATTTAGTGGAAAAAGCCTGCATAAAGAAATTAAGATTTCGAGGTTTTGTATTTGGTCTAGGCCAAGCGTCTCCATTTCTGGCTTACGGTCTATCGTTGTATTATGGTGGCATGTTGGTGGCCAATGGTGAAGTTAACTATGAGGATATTATAAAGTAAATGCGCTGCAAATTAAAAACTATTTCAAAGCGAATAATGTACTTTTTACACTATTTATTGTTTTAGGGTTTCTGAGGCTTTGATCTTTGGTTCTTGGATGTTGGGCCAGGCTTTGGCTTTTGCTCCCAATGTTAGCGAAGCGGTAATATCGGCTGGCCGTCTTATGAAACTGTTTGATCGTATACCTAACATGCATAATCCACAAGATAAACCGTTTAATACTGCAGATGTAAGTCACAAAATTTCTCATTACCATTCATCCATTAACAATATGTTTTTCGATTTTAGAAAACGGAGGGTAACATCACCTATGAAGATGTGAACTTTGAATATCCCACCCGCAAAGGTATACCAATTTTACAGAACTTTAATTTGGAAATCGAAAAAGGCACAACAGTTGCTTTGGTGGGCCCATCAGGCTCTGGAAAATCTACATGTGTGCAATTACTACTGCGCTACTATGATCCTATTAGTGGATCAGTGAATTTGAGCCAAACTCCAACAACCGAATTCTCATTCGACACTCTACGCTCAAAAATGGGCCTCGTTTCGCAGGAACCTGTACTATTTGATCGCACGATAGCCGAAAATATTGCATATGGCAACAACTTCCGCGACGATATTCCCATGGCTGAAATAATAGAAGCAGCTAAGAAGTCAAACATTCACAATTTCATAACATCTTTGCCACAGGGTTATGCCACATCGCTGGGTAGCAAAGGTACCCAGTTGTCGGGCGGGCAAAAGCAACGTATTGCCATAGCCCGAGCCATGGTAAGGAATCCCAAGATCCTTATTCTAGATGAGGCTACTTCGGCTTTGGACATGGAAAGTGAAAAGGTTGTACAAGAAGCCTTAGATGCGGCACGAAGTGGTCGTACTTGTGTAACCATTGCCCATCGTTTGACAACAGTCCGTGATGCCGACTTAATTTGTGTGCTGAAGAAGGGCGTGGTCATCGAACATGGTACCCACGATGAATTGATGGCACTAAGGGGAATGTATTATGATTTGTACATGATGCAACAAGTTGCCTAAACCAAGTATTATAGTTTCAAAACTCTTATAAAATACATAAAATTAATTGTGATATATTTTCTATTAAGACGAACAAACTTAAGATATTTCTAAATAAAATTGTTTTGCCTTCGGTTTAAAAATAAAAACTATTTTTGGAAATTGGTTTTTTACCAAAAACAATTCAGATTGCTACATTATTCAGCTTTTTCGAATCTTACCGGTATTTTTATAGCCTTCACCATGAGTGGCAAGACGTTTTTTTTACTAATAATTTAAAAAAAAATTAAAAACTATGTATTTCGAAAAAAAGACGGCCATCGCTTAATCAATTCCGCTATATAAGGATCCGGAATATATACTGTATATGTCCCTAAATAAATATAGAAACTTAATGAGAAAATACAAACGAAATGAAATTCTGCAATTAATTTGTTTGGCGATGGTTTGATTTGTCGAAAACATCAGAAACATCAAACCCATTTATAATTAAATATTATTTTTATAAAATTCTTTAATTTTGTACAATTCTATAGCTTGCAAAATATAAAATATGTTACAGATACATCTAATTGAGTGTGGTAACTAAATAGGCAGTAAAAATAATTAATTTATTAAAAGTAGCAGTAACCAGTTGCTTAAGAAATTCCTATAAATGGGAATCCTTCATTATGCCAGGATTAGCCAAAGCATTTTTGCGTTCTTGTATAGCAAAGCTTAATTTGCGGAATGGACCCAACGGTAGACCAAGAGATTTTAAATCAGCTTCGGTTAACAGCAATAATGTGTCCAAATCAATTTGTTGCTTTTGAAAACTGAAATAAATATATAGTTAGAAATCAATACATAAGAGATTTTTTGAAAATCTTACATAGGTAAATATTCCTCCAAGCCCCAGACGCAAAGAAACCGCTGTATAGGCCCCCCAGCTACATCTTGATCGTCATCTTCGTCACTGTAGGCTTCCGCCCCATCCGAATCGGAATCAGTAAGATTTAAGAATGATCTCTGTTTTCCCGAACGAGATTTTGAGCTAATTGAATTGGTGCGAGTCGAAGGTTGTGTCGTAGCATCTTGGTCCATAGTGTAGGCATCGTTGTTGAGTTGACTCAGGGCGGCCGTTACGGATCTACGAAAAGCGATGCTACCCAACATTGGCCGATCAAATAAGCCTGTGGGCCTTTGCAAAGTCATTTCAGACCTCAAATGATCACTGGACTCATTGTCAGCCAAAATGTCGGGTTGTGAAAATGATCTGGACAGAGTACCATAGCCTGTTTTACTATTTGCATGATCTGTATCAGAATTGCAAGATTCTTCCACCTCAAATAGCCCACTTATTTTTCCTCGCTTTCCATTGTCCTCATTCGAACTAAATGTGCCCACATAGAGAACTTCAGAATCTCTTTGTACACCACTTAACGAGGTTATAGTACGCCTGCCATCTGGTTCAATTTCTCCAATTTTAAAACCGCTGTCCACCATTCCGGTACAGCCTTTCATTTTCGACACGGTATTTCCTTTGCGACTGGCAACAGAACCACCACAACTGCCCGAACCCGTTTGTACCAATTCACTGAATTTAACACCACCGCCACTAACTGAGCCATTTGTAGGTCCTGGTGACACCTCTTTGGCTACTTTATGCAGATTTCCTTGACTTGACCAAATTTTCTGCTTAAGTGTTGACAACATTTTGCCAGATTTACCACCATTTGTCGGCGAAATAGATGATTTCAGTTCTTTAAAGTCTTGATCCTGTTTCTGTTGACGTTTCATGTATTCCTTAATGCGTTTTTCGCAATTCTTCTCCGCAACTTCTTTCATAGCTTTAGCTTTTTTCCTGCAAAAATTTCATATTAGATTAGTATTCGGACATACTACTACAAAATTATTAATAATTTTTGTAATACCTGTCGTTAGCTTCGAAATTTGCAGTAGCTGCATCCAAATAACGTAAAATTTCATCACGATTATTAATTGCTGCCAAATCTTTGGCACTATGTTTGTCTATATCCAGAGCATAGATATTGACACCAAATTTAACCAAAAAATCTACACAACGTAAATGTCCCTTGGCCGATGCTAAATGCAAGGCCGTATTGCCAAACTGGTCACATTTATCGGGGTCGCCACTGAAAAAATAAAAATAAATGTTTAAACAGATTAGATCCAATTCTAAGCTTAATTTAGTTGTGGGTATCGCGATATTTACCCTCTGCCACAAAGTAAGCGTAGTGCCTCTAAATGTCCTTCAAATGATGCCCATAATACTGGAGTCATGGAATCATCATCTTTCGAATTTGTATCTTTGCGTGTGGCCTCTTTCAGTACGTCCAAAAGACCATCTTTAGCTGCCCTAAAATTATAAACAAATTTAGGTGAATAAAGATTTGGGGAGAAAAACAATTTTAAGTTAATCGCGGTTTTTTGCTTTTGAATATAACGGATATTTTGATATATCAATCATGTATGAAAGTTATTTGGTGTCATCGGAAAGTTGATTTCAACAGACAGACATGGCTATATCGACTACGCTATCTAAAATGCCCATGTATATAATTTATTGGGTCGCAAATGAAAAAATTTAGAAATTATAATTAACAATTTTACCGGAATTGACCCATTGTACATCCAAATTTATAAGTTGCTTTGAAAAAGTCTTTGAAATGTATTATGTATCCCAGATGTTGTTAAAAATATCAAATATATGCCAATTACAAGCCACGCCTACTTGAAAATAGACGTCGCCTATAAATAATTTAAATTTTTTGAACAGTTTTAATAGAGTCCAAAATCCGGCCTTAAAAAAAGATTTGGATGATTATTTCAACATTGAATGTGTTTTTTTTTATCTGGGTGTTTCACAAAGTTAATTTTTGCTAATGTGTTTTAATATCTGTAAATTAAATTATAAGTACGACCGAAATTTTGGTTTGGCTTAAGCATATCTCAGCTATTTATGAACCGATTTTCAATACTCAATTCTAAGGTCACTATCTGAGGATTATTTTGTAATTCGATTGGAAAGAAAAAATTTTCGAAACTTTTCTTTTCGTTTCAATATAAATTTTTAAGATATTTTTTTTATATCAACCATCAAAATATTTGTCGCAGACCTACATAGACGATCTAGAATTTTGATAAGTCATTCCGTTTGTAATTTCTACATTTTTCATTTCCGACCCTATAAAGTATATATGTATATTCTGGATCCTTATAGATAGCGGAGTCGATTAAGCCATGTCCGTCTGTCTGTCTGTCCGTCTGTCTGTTGAAATCAATTTTCTGAAGACTCCAGATATCTTCGGGATCCAAATATTCAATAATTCTGTCAGAAATGCTTTCGAGAAGTTTGCTATTTAAAATCATCAAAATCGGTCCATAAATAATGGAGCTATAAGCAACAAACCGGGACAACCTGATCTGATTTTTGATCTATATCTGGATTACTAAGTCATTAATATAGACAATATGGATATCTAATGATAGATATTTCAAAGTCCATTGCAACGATGTAGATAAGGCCATAGTAAGTTGGACGTACAATGGGACAAAATCGGGAAAAATATTTTTTAACCCGAATTTTTTTTCATCAAAAATTTTTTTTTTTCATATATTTTTTTTTCAAAAAAAAAAAAAATTTTAAAAAATTTTTTTTAAAAAATTTGGAAAAAAAATTAAAAAACAATTTCAAAAAAAATTAAATTTTGTTTACCTAAAAATATTTAAAAAAAATTATTTTAAAGTAGTAGGGTAGTGAAGGGTATATAAGATTCGGCACAGCCGAATATAGCTCTCTTACTTGTTTATATTAAAAATGGGCAATATCGGTCCATGATTTTTTTCCGGAGATACAAATATCCCCCCGGAATACTGTTTTTGTATTCATAAATATGTTGATTATGCGACAAACCTGATAAATATTTCCACAAATTAGTTCTAAGTTCATACTTTGAAATTATACTGTAAAGTATGTCTAAAATCGAGCATAATTTTTCCCTAGTCCCATACAAGGTACCTCTCAGAAAATAACTTGAACATTCATAATTGTCTTATAATAATTAATATCGTGATGAAATTGAACATAAAATAGTTTTATATGAAACTAAATCTTTTTAATAACTTTTGTGAGAATCGGTCCATAATTGAATCGTTTATTTCAAAAACCAGTCAAACAACAAATTATTGATTTTGAAAACTTCCTAACAACCTAAAATTACCTTTACAAAATTTATACATATTTTTTCCTATGAAAGTTATCCATTTTTGTAACTGTTTGATAAACATAAAACTTTTTTATTTATATTAACATTATATTAATATTATAATTATATTAACAAAATATGCGCCGTTATTCAGTCTTTCCTATAGTTTTATCAGTTTTAAAAAGAGTAAATTATTTTTTGTATGAGAGTGTTATTTTGTTGTAAACGTCAAAATGAAAATTCATGTTTTCTAATATATTTGACAAGTAAAAATTTGGGTTAAATACCGATTAGAAATATATTAATATCTACTATTTAAATCAGGTTTTATTTCTGAAATCGCATGATTTGTTGAAAATTGATTTAAGAAATAGTAAAATGCCATAAAACATTCAAAGTCGTTTTTCTCGAAACGACTTTTTTTGAATTATGACGTTGTTGTAGCAAATGAGCGATATGTATATTTTAAAAATAATATAAAGTTTGCACTTGACTGGTTTCTGAAACATACAACCATCACTATTGTTAATTTCATACGAAAAATTCTAATATTATTAGGAACTTTGACAAATGAACTTTTCAAAGATTTTAACATCAAATTCATATACATTGTACATATTTTTGGTCTCAAATAACTATTCGTCATCATACACTCGTTCTACTATGCATTCTGCTTGCGTCATATCCAACCAAGTAGGGCCTAGTATTCCATAGTATGAAATAAATTACTTGACTTCTTTCTGCACTAAACACGGATTTCTCGGCTTTACTTCACCATAATAGGGGACAGTATTTTTTTGGTTTTGCATTAAACGATACATTTTATAGGGTATTCATTTAGATAGGGTATTCAATCGATTAACCGTTAATTGGTTAACCGATTAATTTTGGACGGTTAACTGTTCGAATAATTTAAAATTGCCGATTTTCAAATAACAAATAAACCGATTAATTTGTCTCGGTTAACCGATTAACCGAAATTCCTTTTTTTTGCACTTTAACATATTTTTTTGTATGTTTTTTCTGTTTTGATTCAAATACAAAACAAAGGATTTTATATATATTGGATATATCATGCTTTCGATCTAACAAACATCTACAATCAGCGAGAGAGTTTTTTTTCAAGTAATGTTTTATTCTAAAAAAAATCTTTTAAAAGAATATTTAAATTATATTCTTTTTTTAAAAGATGATTTCTGAAGATCTCACTAAAATCATGAAAAAATCACATGTGTATACAAAATGTATCTCAAATACCATATTTGCTATTATTTTTCGTTGAATTGTTATGTTTTGTTTGTTTTTTATGTTTTTGCACACAAAATTTGTTGTTGTATTTTCAATTTAAAATTATTATTCGGTTAATCGATTAAACCAGAAACCCGATTAATTGAATACCCTAGTAATAGCTCAATAACTCAATGTGAGATTTTTTTGTTGCTTAACTTGTTTTCAAAATAAACGATTCCACCCATATAACCCCAATATCAGACAAATATTTTATTGTCTCATATTGATGGTGGGTATATAAAATTCGGCACATCCGAATACAACACACTTGTTAATATTGAAAATAGCTGTTGATCAAGTCTTTCACATGATATGGTTGATTAAAGTGTCGGATGAGAAAAAATAAAAAAAAATTGTGAAATTTTCAAAAAATCAGCAAAAATGATGGGGAAAACTTTGTTTGTTTTTAAAAATACACACTTAAAATTTGTTTGTGGTATAAAACATTATTTGTACATCTGCTAAATTCATTTATTTATTTGCAAAAAAAAAATTTTTTTTTTTTAATTTTTGAAAGAATTTTTCCAACATAAATAGCTGCTGATCCAGTCTTTCAAAGAAAAAAAAATTAAAGCAAAACTTCTATTCTAAAAAATATCATATAAAAATCATTTAATTTTCTTCACTTGACTTTGACAGTGTACTCAGTTTTTTTTTAATTTCTTTAAATTAATTTTTGCCTTTTTGGCCAGCTTAATGCAACATACGGACAGACGGACATCTTTAAATCGACTCTGATATCTATAAGGATCCAGAATGTACTATATTGATGTCGCAAATTAACATTACCACTCATAGGGAAGGCTATAACAACACATTATTCAATATTAAAAGATAAAGGAGATACTAGGTACTTACTTGTGAAAACGATCTGAAGACATTCTTAAGTAAAGATGTTTGTTCGTTTGTTTGTTTGTATGTTCGTGCTCTACCACAAACTGCAAACAACAGAATACCAGTAAGTACAGCAACAAAAAATAAAAACCTGTAGCAATTTAGTTCTCCAGTAGCAGAGTAACACTTTCCTTTTTTACTGCAAGTATCAACAAACTCTAAATGAAATGAATGTCTCCGTCCACCACATACGACGCAGACAGACAATAAAAATAACAGCAGCAGCTACAACAACAGCAACTCATTAATGGGCCAAAACTTTAAAAAAAAAACCTAGTTTTGTTTGTTACGATCAGTGGCACGTTTAGCCAGTCAGTCTGTTTGTAAATTTAATACAACTTGCACGTTTTCTTTGGTTTTTGTTGTAGTAAATAATTTAGGTTGACACTCGTATCCAACAATTCTTAATACCCACAGTGGGTAAGGGTTTTAATAAATAAAGTCTAGCAATCACTATATTTAAACCGAAACAAACTACATACTACACATGTATGTATGTATTTAAATTGCGTGTTTTTTTTGTTAAAAAAAAGCAGTACAATAATCGTGTAGTCGAACATGTTGCATTTGAATGTTGTTGCTTGCTAATGCTATTGTTTTTGTTGCATCTTTATAGTTTTGGATGTTCAGTGAACTATTAATTTTGTTACAACTACTACAACCACAAGTAAATTATTTGTAAATATTCATGTTTGTGCTGTTACAGTGGTTCTTAATTATTTCACTAAATATGATTTTAGGTGAATGCATTTCTCTGTCAATTTTATATCGAATGTGTAGATCTTAAATCTATACAAAATATAACATTTTAATAAATGTTTATTAAAACAATGGAAACTTCTGCAAAAAAAAAATAAAAATTTAATTTAATAAAAATTAAAAACTGGGACACTGAAAAAAGAATCAGGATTTTCCGCCGCTATCACACATTAGGGTCTGTAGTTTTGGTTCAAACGGAATGTAGGCGCAGGTTGGGCGGCGATCCTCCGAGTATATGGACCATTATGAAACTAGTCAATAATTTTGCAGAGCATGGGACAGTCGCTAGAAGGCCTTATAATCGAATTATCGCATATGGAGTGGTTCCAACCCAGAAATACTCCATGTGAAGGAATTGCATCCAAAACGCGTCACAGTGTGCTATGCACTTTCTTCACGCTGTATTGTCGGGCCATAATTCTTTGAACAAAATGGACAAAGCGTTATGGTTACTGGATACTGTTACTTGAGCATGCTAAAATAATCTTTCTATCCGAAACTACGCCGAAAGAGCATTTCTTTCAACTCTGTGTGGTTTCATAACTCACCAGGTTATGGCCGAATTACTCAGAAAATTTCCTAGCAGACTCATTTCAAGAAACTAAACCTTCCGTTAACCCCCCTTTTGAGGCTAATGTAAATATGAAGTTTATAAATCGCTAACTACAAATGTGGTTTAACTAAAACAATCAATTTGAGCGACAATAGCTGCTATTCCAGCCTCAACATTGAGGGGAGTAATGAACAACTTTTTGCTAAGTTTCCGCACCTGCATCAACGTGCAGGTCGTCCATTTAAATTCAATTATCTTTAAGACTAAGTTTGTGGGCAAGGGGTTGAAGAGGTAGAGTGTGTTTTACACAGGTTTAGGTTAGTTCAAAAGAGAATGAGAAAAATGTCTGCCTTTCAATTTCTGCATTGCAAAAGGGGACTAATCAAACTATTTTTAATACAATTCAATGGGCTTTCAAATGAAAACAGATTGAATGATGTCCCCGCGAAAATAATTCTTATTTCTTAAAAATCAACATTCAATTTAATGCGAATGTTTATAATACGAAGATTCTATAAAATTCGAAAAAAAACCTTTATATTGAGATATCCTTCTATTTAAAGTTATATTAAATGATCTTTTAACATTGACATTTTTCATTCATAATAAAAAAAATATTTAAAACCCATTAAGAACCTCTGTTTCAGCACTTCATGTCATTAGTGGTACGTTTTACTCTACTCTGTATTCATACATAAGTATATGTAGGTACATACAATGTAAGTAAGTATCTTATGAATACTATGAAATTTACTCAACCATTACTATGGTTAGTTACCACTCTAGCATTTCTAGAGGTCTTTGTTGTGTATTTTATTTTATTTGTTTTGTTATTTTGATGGGACAAGTTCAAAGTGTCATCATAACGTTAATTTATTATTTCCATGGAACTAAAATTTGTTTTTCTTTTTCGTTTTTATATTTTATTATTGTTGCCTGCAAAACTTGTACTGCTGCCACAGATCGTGAGTGATCACTTGAAAACTTTCAATTTGAATTTTATAAAATAAATACACACAGACACACACTTTATTTTCAATTTGTACAACGTTTCAATATTTTTCTTTTTTCTTGGTTAAAGTCGTTTTTAACGATACGCGCGTTTTCCCGGTCTAACTTCTATCGACGAAGAGTGCAAGAACTTGACTAAATTTAAAGTTGGCTTATTGTATGAGTTTAAGCCTAATAAGTACGTATTTTACTTTGTTTGTACTCATAGAAATACAGTGAACAGAGTGATTATATTACATATGAGAGGAGAGTCATATATTC
Source organism: Calliphora vicina (assembly GCF_958450345.1). Classification (NCBI taxonomy): domain Eukaryota; kingdom Metazoa; phylum Arthropoda; class Insecta; order Diptera; family Calliphoridae; genus Calliphora; species Calliphora vicina. The sequence goes on from NC_088784.1 coordinate 111,277,202, forward strand.
CGACTTGAAGTCGACTTCGGTTGATGATGAGGAGTAGTGAAGTGTTTAAGACTGTCCTTATCAGAAATTAATGTTGTTCTAACATGTTTTTTTAATGTTCAAATTGTATCTAAAAATTGTTATCACATTGATAACAGTTCTTCGAATGATTCACACAAATGTTATTACTTTTTGAGAAGCTGTTTTCTCAAAATTTGTTCACAAAAAGTTACTTTAAATGTAAAATGCTCTCCAGAAAAGTTGTTACAAAACGTATCGGACTTCTTGATGTCGCAACTAGGAACTGTAAATATGCATGAAAAGGATGTACTATATTGCACATATTACTTAAAACATAAATCTATGATAACTGTCTTTTTTAAAAATATTCCTGCATGATTTCCATACAAATAATACACAAATAATACACAAAATTGCAAACTAACCACTATTAACAATAAATCCTTAACTGAAAATTAGCACTAACTAGTGCAAATTTGGCTTAAAGTTGAAATTTACATACAAAGTAGTTACATATACATATGTATTTTGAAAGGCTCTGGTAATCGCAGTACTACAAATTTTGTTATTATTTTGGGATCGAAAATTTGGGGAATTTTTATTTTAAATGCGAATAACTTTTAACTCAGTAATGATTCAAAAAAAAAAAATAATGTATATTTTTGTGAATATTTTATTTTACATTTTATAGAGCATATTTTTGTTTTTTTAGTGCATGAAAATCTCTTCATTGCTTATTAAAATGTTGCTAATTAAAAATAATTTATTTTAAAAAATAAAGAAAAAATTGGATCATCTATAAGCAAAAAAACAAGGTAGGTAAAAACATGAAAAGTTAATTTTCGAATGAGAATTTCTAGTAAACTATAACCCTATTAGTATATCTGATAAATTTTTGTCATGATAAACGTCCAAATTGTTGTCAAGATTAAAAATTATCAGTTATAGTCCTTTTATTAGCTTCGTTCTGACAAAATTGTTAATTCTTTTGCTCAGACAACATTGTCTTGACAACAAACATCATGATAAATATTTGTAACCCCCTGTCTATAGCTGATAAATTTTTAGCGGTGTTTATGTTTGAACATTTATTCCGCAATAAATTGTAAGTTGCAAAATTTTTCGTTTCTTTTAAAATTGAGTTTTTACTTTGCAAAAGCGGAACACAAGAAAAGTAATTGTATTAAAAAAGATGAATTAAGCAAAAAATAAATTAAAATTGCGACTGAGGATATTGTCTGAATCAAAATAATCACAATTTTATGTTAAGTGTATTAGTTAAGGTCTGACTGCAGTCTGGCAACTTTTGAAGTAAATGTCAAAACGTGTAATGAAAAAACAAAAAAACTTCCACTTCAAGCTGATTATTAAATTCAACGCCGTTAAAATTTTAAACATTTAAATACTTTAAATAAATGACCGACCGACAAGTTTTATTCAAATGAAGAATATTTTCGAAATCTTTTAATGCTAAAATACATTATATGCCATGTATTTCTCAAAATTTCTTTTAACAAATCTATATTGTAGAACATATGATTTTTTATTTACTTTGATGGTCGCCACTTGTTAAACATTTCGACAACGCCGATTGTATATTAATTGGCTGACCTAGATCTTTGCCTAAAAAAGAATAAATACATATTTTTTGTTTTATTTTCACAACACTGGTGTAAAAGATATATTAAAGTTTTAATAAATTATTTGCTGCTGGTCAACCGAATATATAAGAATAAAAAAACATTGAAAGTCCTTTCTTAATAAAATGAAAAGAAAACAAAGAACCAACATAAATAGTAATTGAAAAAAAAGAGTAAAACAAGAGAATCATGGTGCAAGTGTGTGTGCAATATTTATAAAAAATTTACCAGAAAAATCCTTGAAAATTGAGAAAAGAAAATCAGAAAACACAAAGGGACCTCTTCATTTCAAGCTGGAAGGATTTTTAGGCAGGAATAATGCCTCAAAGAACTTTAGAAAGAAAAACTATATTTTAGTTAGGAAGAAAATCACCAAACAACACAACTCACAGCAAGCGAGAAGAAGCAGAAAACAATTGTGGAGAAGAACAAGAGACTTAAAGAAAAACTAAACCATCCCCAACTCACACACAGGTAATCATCATGGGACAGAAAAGCAACAACAACAACATGATAAACATATGGTTCCATATGTATATTATTGCAGTGTTTTTGTATTTCTATTATTATTCTCAAATAACACTGCCAATGGATGATATTAATGTTTTTTTTTTTTGTTAATTTATTTTTACATATTTCTTGGTTTAGGATAATGTAGCTCTTAGGAACGTAGTGCCAATTCAAAAAACAACCAAACGAAAGTAGTTCTAAAAAATATATATATATTCATAATTCCGCTAAAAAATCTCACATCAATGTCTCCTTCTTACCATTTTAACGATTTTAATTAAATTTTATCAATAATAACGAAAAGTATTAATTAATTTAGAGCACATTAATATTCAATAATAACAAACACCAAAAATATTTTACCAACTGCCACTAAGTTTCCCTACCAGGAGTAATTTATTAACAAAAGACCGATGTTGATTTGGTATAAACATTTCTAAAAATTGAAAAATATATTCCGACGTACGAAAGAACGAGCGTAAAACCTGCTAGTTTGATAGAGCTGTAGCTACCGTTTCGTGTTTGCTTTCCCGCTATGGGAAACTGCCTGAAATGCTTCCAATCAACCACAGAGCACACGTCGGCTACTTTGGGTAGTGGCGCTGTTACTGCAACTTCCTCATCTGTACAATCGGTTGGACAAACAACACATCTAGTGGACGGTCGATACACCGGTATTTCGTTAAACATTAATGCCAATGAAAGTCACCACCATCAGCAGCAACATCACCAACATTTGCCACACCATCAAATGCACTCTGTAAGGGGAGGAGGTACTTTCTATAAGGAAAGATCTCATGGTAAGATTTTCATTCAAATTGTAGCTGCTATTAAAAATAATTCATGTTCTCATTACTTTATTTTAAGAAACTGACGAATTGCTCTCTACTAGAAGTCCACTCAAACCAGCAAACCATTGTGATACAAAACGTAGTAGTTTTAAGAAATCATTAGTTCTGCTTAATGGTAATGCCGCAGCCATGAGCGATATAATAGCAACGGGTATGTTTTTATTCGCATCTTTAAATACACATTTTAATAATGTATGTTGTGTTGTTTTGTTTTATTAAAACTAGTTAAAGAAACCTCTGAAGTGTCCGATAATACATTGAATAAATTATTCGAAGAATATAAAGAACCCGACGAGGACATGATATTAGCCGAGGGTATTGAACGATTATGTGGAGATCTCAATTATCAACCAGATGAATTTGCCATCTTGGTGCTAGCCTGGTGCTTAGATGCTTCGCAAATGTGTCGTTTTACTCGTACAGAGTTTATAGAAGGGCTACATAAAATGCGAGCCGATACAATTGATACAATACATATAAGACTGGAGCAGACAATCGAAACACTGAAAGTGGACGCTGAATTGTTTAAACAATTATATCGGTTTACTTTTAGGTAAGCAAATTTAAATAAATTATATTTCATTATACTATTATCCATAGGGTTAAAATTTTAATGGGTTTATTTTCCTGTTTGTAAATTGTTATTGAAATTTAAAGGGATACGATCGACAAACATTATTTAACTGGAAAAGAAAAGATTGTGAAATAAAAATTGGCTTAAGCCGTCTTCATATTCTTAAGAATGTTTTAAAATATACCATAAATAACTTGTCCGTTATTCAAAATATTGAGATCAATTAGAGTCACGAAAACTAGTTTTTTTTTTTACATATTACAACTTTTTTAGAGATTAAAAGACAAAGGTTTTCGAGTTTATAGTACTTTTATTTATTCATTTATTTTCAACAACATAGCATATTGGCCATAACCAGTTATAAATAACTGGTTATTTATCACTGCAATCTATTTTCCAAATTTCAATATTCAACACAAATAAAGTTTTTGTTGAGCAATCACAAACATATCTAAGAATATATATCGTGATCTAAAATACAAAATAACGTACCATCAACAAATTCGTATCATAATAAATTTTATTTTGATGATACGTTATATTTATATTGATCGTTATTTTGGTTTCAGAAAACATCAGTTGAAAATAACTTAAGGCACATTGCATAATGAATAATTAAAAAAATTATGTTTTTTCTTCTAAAATATATTTCTAGTTTCATTGTAATCTAGATTAGATAATTTCTGTTTCAATGTCTCAAGTAGTTTCCATTTTGTATCGTTTTATGCTTGTGAAAAGTTATGTTAAGTTAATTTGCATTAAACTATTATATTATTTCATTACATACTTACAATATATTAAATTAATTTTACTTAAATTCAATATTTTTGTTTTTAAGATTCGGTTTGGAGCCAGATCAACGTATTCTATCCTTAGATATGGCCATTTCATTATGGAAATTAGTTTTCACCGTGCACACACCCGATTTACTTAGTAAATGGATACATTTCTTAGAGCAGCATCCTAGTATAAGAGGCATTCCAAAGGATACATGGAATATGTTTTTAAATTTCTCCGAACAGTGTGATATCAATAATTATGATGATACCGAAGCCTGGCCCAGTCTATTCGATGATTTTGTTGATTATGAAAAATCACGCTTAGAATCGGGAGCCACAGACGCCCTAACAGCCACTACATTAACACACGATGATGATAATAACAATGATGATCCTCTGCAGCAGAAACAAACTCAAGATAATACAAGCTCAATGAATGTATTATAGTATTAAGAAACCATTTTCATTTAAACAACAACAAAAAAAGAAACAATTAGCATTTAAACATATTACATAGAAACAAACAAGCATACAACAATAACGACAAAACGATAAAGCATAAATTCGATATCCGAAAAAGGCTAAATGTGTAAAATTGTATATTAAACCGTAAAATCATTCTATAACGATTTTCTTTTAACGATACAATTTTAAATAATCGCTTTTCAATAGTTTATTTTTTAACATTCCCTCCCAGCCATCATTTCTTTAGCTCATTTACTACATGTATTTTTCCTTAATCCCATAAAAAGAGACGTATTTTTTGGTGCTGGCAACCTCATCTCTAAAAAACGATCTCTATGTTTTACACTTGCTGCATGGAATTCATATTACATTAACTATTTTAAAATTATTTTCTTTTTTATATATATTTTACATAACTATTCAATTTTTGTTTGTATATAAACTTTCAAAAAAAAAAAAAACTGTAATTCATGACATAGAAAATTATCTCGTAATTATGTATTTATTTCATACATACAGAAGTACGCAGAAGCATAGAAACATACAAAATATACATACATATTCATTCACAAACATCAAGATCATGAAAATTCATAAAATTTTTAAAAGCATTTTACATTAAATACATTAAAAATGAAAAACAAAAATAAAAGTAAATTAATATTTGAATATTGGTAAGTACCGGATAAGAATTTCTCATATAATTATGCGTGTAAAATGGCTTTGAATATTTCCTACATACACATTCTGTAAATAGCTTTTTATAACGACAAAGATCTGGTGCATATGAAAACAGGTATTTTAGTAAAAAAAAATCACAAGAGTGTGCCGGATCATTTATACCCTAACCAAATAGTTTAAGATAAATAAGATTACTCGAATTTAAATAACAATACCCGACAAATTGATAGAGGCATTACAAAGTACATATGTTAGTATGTTAATTGGGGGTTTCGGAAAGTTGATTTCAACAGACAAGAAACAGGCTATATCGACTCCGTTATCTATAACGATTCAGGGGTCGAATTACCGCATTCGTAATCGAATGAGCTATCGAATCGAAAAATAATTTCGATATCAAAATTATGATAAAATGTACAACATTTCTTGATGGATATCGATTGCCAGAATATACATATGTATGTACTTTATGAGGCCGCAACGTAATTGTCAAAAACGTAAGTCTTGCAACAATAAAATACAATTAATCGATGTATTTTGTGGTTGTAACAGACTTTTATGATGCTTGATTTATATGATTTGTAGTATTTTTGTTTGACAATACCGGAGTGTCCGTGTTTATATATAATTCTCTATGAATTAGAGTTCTTTTATATCTAACGTTATAATTTATTGAAAAACGTTAGCAAGCTATTTACGGGCCTTACAATTGGCACCCCTAGGGTGCCGATATGTCTAAAAACCTTAAGTTTTTATATAAAAATTTTGTGTAGAAAGAGCATTATTTTATAAACATTTACTTATTATTTTTTTGTTGCATACACTAGAAAAAATTAAAGTGTACCAAATTGCAATAACATAAAATTATTTATGTTATTGTGTGCATATTTAGTTTTAGTATGTAATGTTGCAGTTAAATATTTTTTAAAATTCTAAAAGTCGACTTTTTCGTTTATTCGACTTTTTACAGCAAAAAACCCTATTTCTCTCTCTACAATTTCGTAGCTGTCATTTTTGATGACAAGACATATGTTATCATTACTCAGAGAATGAATAGCATTTTGTAATGTCAATAATAACAATAACCGTGAAAAAAGTAAAGTGAAAAAAATCCCCAATCTGCAAAAAAATACATACTATTTTTTTTGTTTCGTTTCGCGTAAAATAAACAAGTTGAAAAATAAGATATAGTATAAAGATTAATATCAATAAATTGTTTAATATGATAAGAGTAATAAGTAGTAACAGATAAAATTGTGCTCGTGTGAAGAGTTCGCGACGAAAATATGAGCAAAGGCTACAAATTGACCAAGCTGATGGGAATGACGATTAATTATTGGACAAATGCTATTGCCAAGAAAAAGAAGAAAGTGATTCATTGATTTCGTGTCGAAAATCAAAAAGAAAAGTTATAAATTAGAGAGAAAAACAGTATTGAATCGTACGAGCATTTTGTCCTGGGATAAATAAAATGCCGTGCGAAGGATGTCAGGTGCAATTTACGGTATTTAAACGTAAACGCAGTTGCTACGATTGCAAACGTTACTACTGCCAAAACTGTTTGGCCAACAGCAATAACAACAATCGTAAGCATGCCTTATGCGAAAGGTGTCTGCTATTCAGCAAGAGACCTTTGGTTCGGTCGGATTTAATAAAACTAAAACCAAAAGATCTTATATTTTACTTACAATCAAAACATATTTCCACTGCTGGTTGTGTGGAAAAGGAAGAATTAATCGATTTGGTACTGCAATATGTAAATAGAACGGATATGAACAATCAGTCTTTTTCGGTGGGCAGTGGCAGCAGCAGTGGCAGTAGTAGTCATCATACAACACCCCAACATCAAGGTAATGGTGGTGGCGTTGGTGTTGCTGCCGGTGCTGGTGCTGGCGAAGGTGCCAGACGATCAACTGATTATGGTCAAAGTGCAAATAACTCCTTTGATAGTATAAAACAAACGTGCCAAAACTTTTTTAGTAACTTAAGTGATAATATTAGTGATTCCTTGGCCAATTTGGAAAGTAGAGCGTGTTCGAAAAATAGACCACCAACAACTATGACGGCAGAAACAACAACAAATGTTACCGAGCAGCCCAGAGTAACTACACGGGTAATACCCACGTATGCGAGTAGTCAACAAAATTCGCCAGAAAATCCCATAACCAGTCCAATAGGAGTACGGCGCCCAGTTGCTGATCCATCATATAGTGGAGAAAGTCTAGTGGTAAATATACCACCATCTTCTTCGCAAGAAACTCCCGAAAATAACGGTCGTGATAACATGCAAGAAGAATGCAATTGTTCGGACGATGATGAAATGATTGCATCATTTAATGGTCGTACTCGTTCTCCAAAATCCGAGCAAGAATCCCAAAATGGTTCACCGAACAGAGATGAACACGATTCGGGAAATGGCAATACCACAAACTGTGCTCCCTCAACTTCTACAAGTACCTCAAAAGCCCATTCGCAGTATTCAAAATTAGAAATTTATGTAAATGATGAAGAATCATCACATTCATCCTTTGAAGAATTGGGTGCTATAGGGGGCATCTCGGATGACAGTAAAACTACCACTGATACCACTAGCAATACCACAGATCATTGGCAAATGTTGGATTTGAAAATCAATGAAATTGATGCAGCGCAACAACAACAGCCGCAGCATCAAGAAAATATTGAAAAATCAACTGCGCCACACAATGAACACAGCAACAATGCTGAAAGTCGTATAGAGACTAAACAACAACAAACCAATCATCCACCACCCACACCCACGCATGTACATCCAGCCCCTAGAGTTAAAAAGGTAACTAGACGTCGTTCAGAGAGTTATCTCAATCGTAGAAGACCTCAGACTAGCGTAGACGATGAAGACGACGATCCTAATCATGTGCTGCAAAATCCGCGTATAGAAGAAGAAATTCAAATAAATTCTTCTACCTCCGCCGCCGCCTCTAGAAAACCAACTACAAAACGTTGCTGCACCCGTTGTGGCAAAAATAAGGCCAACATACGCCAACAGGTTGACAAAATGCGCCAACATTTGGAAAGTTCGCAAATGTCCGAAACGGACATTAAACAAGAACTATCGGAATTTTTAGCCTACCTAGAGCAACGTACAAAATCTATTGAATATTCAGATTCAGAAGCTGGAGTATCTACAGCCAGCGTTAGCAGGCACACTAATGAAATCGAAGAGGAGGAAGAGATTTCCGTAGATCGACAGATGGATGATCAAGTAGATAGGGGGCGAAACGCTGACCAGTCAGAAGGCACAAGTGCACATTTTTATGATAAAGATTCACGTTTCATAAATTTAGATGAAATCGAATCAATGTAAGTACATATTTTTAGTTTGTGACAAATACAATTAACTAAAACTACACGTTATTCTAGCAAACAATTGGAGTGTTTAACTGTCAAACAACTCAAGGAGATATTAATGTTGCATAGAGTCGATTACAAGGGTTGCTGTGAAAAGCAAGAACTTTTAGATCGCGTTGAAAGATTGTGGAAAAATCTGAAATCGACACCGGGTAAATCTAACAAATGTGCATTAAAGAATCATAATAATAACGCTAAATATTTTTAAATTGTTTTGCAGCTGTTGAAAAACTACCAACAGATGAATTATGTAAAATTTGCATGGATGCTCCTATAGAATGTGTGATTTTAGAATGTGGTCATATGGCGACTTGTACCAATTGCGGTAAAGTTTTAAGTGAATGTCCTATTTGTCGACAATATATTGTAAGAGTTGTACGCTTTTTTCGTGCTTAACTGAGCAACTATAGCGATATTACTGTTAGGGAAGTATTTTTATGTGTATCCTTTGAAAGGATAATTTACCAAATTTCTTATATTCTTGTGTTTCATATAAATAATTAACAAAAATTGTATAATTAACCATATTTATATTTGAAGTAAAATGGTTACAACTAAGACCACTTAAAACAATGCAAACAATTAATATTTATGTAAATTTGAATTACAAATGTTTGAATTTTTTTTTTTTTTAATTCTAAGAAAGTTTTAATAATTAGCAACTATGTATGGTTAAAATATTACGTCTAGATTAGCAAATATTACTAGAAATTAACAGTGATAATTATTTGAGATTTCCATTCCAATATTAAAAATATTTAAAAACAAATAATTTCGAAAATGTAAACAAAAAATCGTTCGTACCTTAAATATTTAATAAAAAGGTTTGAATAATATTTATCAAATTTTTAATATACATAGAAATACGTTAACAAATTGATATGCAATGGTTGAGTTGGAAAACGTTGTTTCAAAAGTTTTCCTGTTTTTGTTCCTTATATCTTAGCGATTTTAAATATAAACCGAACTGGGCGGATATATTGATGTATGAATCATCCGCACCAAAAGTTATTTGGTGGCTACGGAAAATTGATTTCAACATACAGACGGACATGGCTATATCGACTCCGTTATCTATAACGACCCAGAATATATGTGTTTTGTGGGGTCGCAAATAAAAAATGTAGAAATTACCACTCATGGTGAAGCGTATAAAAACACAAAATTTTCAGGAGAGCAAAAAAAAAACTTATTTTGCTTATTTATGAGGAATATCGAATTCATTATTTTACGATATATTTTTAAAGCCGCTAATAAGTGCAGCATATAATTTATTTTCAAAATTTTACATTATTGGCAAATTTATTAAAGAAAAATATTAATTTGGTATAAATAAAACTAATAGAATGGAGAGATTGTAAAAATTACATTTTAATTTGGATTTAAATTGTGTCTTCGGTCAATATATAGGTATTACATAATATGTATTATTAATTACAAACAATTAGTAGTGTAAAATAACTGACTAGTTCACATTTTACTAGAAATTATGGTATTCTGTTGGTATTACTCTCTTTAAATCTCATTTTTTGAGACATTGATAATGACTAGAATATGAGGTTTTCTTTCCGTTCCATACGACTTGTATATGGTTTAATTCGAATAGGAAGGTCAAAATTAGTAAGAAAGATAGGGAGAGGAAAAATAATTGTTTTTAAAATAGAGAAATTACAAAAATTATTTTTTTTTATTTTAAATTTTTAGCATAGATATGTAAATCGGTCACAACAGTTGTTAAGTACGGTTCGAAGATGAAATAAGTACGCATATTTTACTTTTTGAACAAAAGGTTCATTTCGCCGTATTTTTTAAGAAAATTTCGTTTGGTCGAACTATTTGAAAGTCGAGTTATAGAACCCTATTATCAAGGCGTATTGAAGAAGGTGACAGCAGTGGCGAATTGAAATAAATACAGACGAATTCACTTATTTTTTATATATAGAGTTTGACATATGGGCGTACGGGCGGATATTTTTTATATATGTAGTTTGACATTTGTGCGTGCTATTTCTATAATCAGCTGTGCTGCCGATGGCACCATATTAAATGCACCTTGCCTATTATTATGCACTTCATGCTATCATTTCGCTGTGAATAACAATGAACTGTCAAAGAAAATAAAAAGTTGGCGCTTTCTTACGGTACATTATATTAAATTATATTTCTGAATTTATCTATTACTATCGATTATTCGGATATCAGTTCATGGTAAAATCTATTGCAACACAATGACATCCATGGAACAATATATGGAATGAAGATTTTCCAGCGAATGGACCTCAAGCAAAATCTCTGATTGAAAGTTCTGGTGCGTCAGCAACAGAAAATAATACTGTTTTACGAATTAATGTCGGGAGCAAGACTATCAACTTTTTATGGCGGTAAGTAATTTTTGTAGATTTGTGTCACAAGTTTGATGGGAGTTACTTTATGGAATACGTTAAAAATGTAATAAATTTAAATATCACTGTATGGTCTAAAAGAAGACTTGATAATAATTTTAAACTATGAAAATACAATTTTTAATACCTACCCTTAGTATTTATTACACTTAAATTTCCTCTTTTTTAATAAAATTTAGTCGTAACCGACATAATTTAAAAAAAAATTTTGCCATACAATATTTTTCACTAAAAAATTTAAAAAAAAATGAAAAAAAAGTTCAAAATTAAAAAAAAAAAATATTTTGTTACCCAAAAATAGTTACTTTTAAAGTATAATTTGGTGAAGGGTAATGCCGAATATAGTTCTCTTACTTGTTCATTTTAATAATAAATTTTATTAAAATGTAATACGCATCTTTTGAGATCCAGAATATATAACATTTAAATTTATTTTAAAATTGCATCTTGTGAATACATACTAATAAATACTCATGTCATCAATGGTAAGAAGTACATATGAGAAGCCGCAGAACAAAAGGTACTTTTTCGAATTTTTTTACAAATTGATTTGTTGGTATCTTATAATATTTGAGTTGAAATCTTCTCGAAAAAATCAATTTCCCAAAATTTTTAAATATTCAAAAAAGTTCCTTTTCTTCTGCGGCTCCTCATATATGAATTGAGGGAAATTTAGGTATGCAAAGAAGAATAGTGATAAAAATTAGTATGTATTTATGTAGTTAAACAATATAAAAACTCAGAACATACAAAAGCAGTCCCAGATATATTAGTAAGTTATGCGCGTCCTACTATTTTTGAAATCTCTCTCTAATTTTCTAGTATTGTATTTGAGAGTATTAAAATAAATCGTTTTTAATTTTACATACATAGAATGAATATAAAATTTCCACAAGTCGGTGTGATATACATACGTCGATTTTGTAATTAACAAGATAATATTTTATGACAACCTCCAATAAATCCATGCCCCTTCATAAATTGCTTATCTATAGTCAATTGTTGTTACAGCTACAATCGAAATACTAGTACTGTACCCTTAATATTAGTACTAATTAATAAAATAGTTATGCAACAAATTTATTTATACACTCCCCTGCAAAAAGTAATGGAAGTCATTCTTTACAAATCACATCTTAGTTACATCCAAAGTAGCTAATACATATTTTTTGGCTTTTATGGAATAACATTATAAATAACTTCTCTGATCAACCTTTTCATTGGTTTTTAGTAATTCTTTAAAATGTACTTAATTTTAGTATTTAAACAATAATTTAAAAAAAAGTTTTCAATAAAAAATAAAAATATTTTTGAACAAATCAAGATCTTTACCATAACTTGAATGTCAATATGATTTTACTGTTAATAACGTATTGCCTGTATAGGCGGCCGCCTTTGGCACATCTTCAATACACAAAAAAATAATATAAGTTCTTTATCTACTTAAAAATTACATCTAAATATCGTATTAAAACAGCAGTAAAAAGTAGTCGAAAATGAAAAAAAATTTTCCAATGACAAGGTATTATGTATAAAATTCACTCGTTCTATTACGATTGCCATTCATTAACGAACAAGCAATTTTTTTCAGGAAATCGAAAAGCTTTTAGATAAATATTTCTTGAATGAGTGCAAAATAGTAGTTTTTTGTATTTAGCATTCCTTATTTTCTAAAGAACAAAAAGAAATTTTTATTGAATTTATACTTAAAAAAATAATAAAATAATTATTAAAAGAAAACAAAATAATAATAATAATAAATCTAAGTAGGAAGACTAAAGTCAGACTAGAATTTATAATGGCTCATGTTATAGGTGTGCAAATTCTTAATAATACTCTTGCAACTCTCTGATCTCTGCAAAAATTCAGAGCGCTCACTGATTTATTCAACAACGTTTGACTCGAAGATCGAGTGGCTTATCTGTAGTTAAATCTAATTGCATAGTGTAATCGGCAACTCGCTGATACGCTGATGGGTGATGATGATAATGAAGGAGGGAGTCTTTTGTTTCGGGTTCTTCTTGCAACCAATATGATTCCTGGTCGGCTGGAGTCGACATGGGAGCAGAGTAACAATTGAGAGTTGCTTTTATGTGACACATTTCTTCCATAGCCATGCAAAATGAATCCTGAGTTGTAGCTGTAGATGCAATTGGTAAGCTGAGGTGTGAGGGATATTTGTGTCCTGATTCCAGGGATGAAAAACGAGATTCTTCTTCTACATTTTTGTTGAAGGATGTTGGTTGTTGAATATTAGCTGAAGCCTTGAAATCCACAATTTGTATCGAGTGCTTAAACGTTTTCACATGCTTACGTAAGGAGGAAGGGTCTGTGTAGCGTTTCTGGCAGCCAGGAACTTTGCACATGTAAGGTTTTTCCATAGAGTGGGTACGTGTGTGTTTGAAACGATCTGAAGAGTTTGAGTAGGCTTTGTTGCAGCCTTCAAAGGTGCATATGTAGGGCTTTTCACCAGAATGAGAACGTATGTGGATCTTAAGATTCTCAGCCCTTGAAAAGCGTTTGTCACATAAATGACACTGGTGAGGCTTTTCCTTGGTATGAGTACGTACATGGACCAACATTTTGTAGCGAGCATTAAATCCTCGTTCAGTGCGCTGGCATCCCGACCACCGGCAATAATAGAGGCCATCGGTTAATGAGGCCACGGCGTGTATTAGGGTTACATGGTGCGCTAATAACTCTAGACTTTCAAAGTATCTGTAAATAATGAGAACGGAAATGACAAATTGATAAGTAATTGCTTTTGGATAGTTGAATGTAAGTCAACTGTACAGTCGACAAGTTTAAACAAAATATAAGATATTGCAAGAATTAGTGATGTCACCTTACCTGCCACAATCTATCCAATCGCAAATAAATTCATTGTGTGAGGTGGGTGATGAGGTTCCACTGCTGGGAGTGTCATTATGTAATTGTTGCTGTTGTTGTAGTTGATGAAGATGATGATCATGAAGTCCAGAATGGTCATGTTTGTTCTCCTCCGCTAAGGTGTCACAAGATAAATCGGCTGGTAGATATTGTGGGTTTTGATCATGACCAACTTTCATAATAACCGATTGTGTACGTTGTTGTTGAGTTTTAGGTTGATGTTCGGCTGGTTCTTGTGCAGGTTCTGCAGTTGTGTAATTATAGCCTCTGGGAGGGGTGATGGGGGGTGTTGGGAATCTCAACTGTTGTTGCATTTGTAAAACATCCTCGTTCATGCTAAATGGCTGATATGCTGCCTCCGGCCACGCACTGTAGTTGAATGTATATGGCGGGGTGTGATATGATGCATAAAACGTCGACGGTATAGGTGGTGTAGTATACGGACTGTTGGTAAAAATCATTGTTTGACTTTCCATTATTATTAAATTTATAAGGGCTTTATTTTTTTATTTTCCTAAGAAATTTATTTTTTTTTCTATATTCACTATATTTTTTCTGTTTTATTTATGTAGTTATTTATGCGTTTATTTTTTAACAAATATATTCAATAAGAATATTTAACGTTTTCTGTAGCTCGTTATGTGAACGACTGAAATGTTTGAGTCTCGGTACTAGTGTAATATTGTATGCGAATTGTGCGATAAGGTCTCTTATCATTTGGGCCTTTTTGAGCATGTCACAGACAGGCTAGAGGGCTCTCGGTTTGGTGCTACTTAGTGGGTAGTTCCATTTACTTTTCTTTCCACAATGACTGTTTTAGCTGCGTAATGGTATTCAAGTTTTTTTCTTTCATACTGTTGAGTATGAGGCATTTTATCAACATTTATTTACCAGTGGTGAAAATCGTTTAAAGATCATTGCATTAACCATTTGGGGAACAAATAAAACACCTATATAATTTGCACTTAAATAAGTTCAACCTTACTACTACTTTTTTATGTATTTAAAATCGGAAAAGGCTGAACTACTAGAAATACTGAAGATCTTCATATGTATTGTATATAAACAAGAAGTGAAGTTTAAAATTGAGTTCCGTGTTTTTATATCCATCATCACAGAGATGGGATAATGTGGATTTTGTTATACCGTCTGTATATGATTGCGGAAAGTTATTAAAATTACTACTGATTCCGAAAAATTATCCATTGTCCCGCTTTACCTTAACAACTTTAAACGGATATCAATATATTTAGTACCACCTGTTCTTAACGGGACAAGCCGCTGAACGGTAAGAACGGGGGGAGTTAAAATTGAATGAATGTATTTTCTTGGCCTATTCACTATGTGCTATAAAATACGATTCTATTTTTGTGTACAAACGAATACGATGAATATGGTCGTTTTGTTTGTATTTCCACCAAGACGGGCTCTTATCTACTGTTATCTTTTGGCCAAATGAATAAAAAAAAATCACAAACTCAGGGTAATTTACTCACGACTGCTGCTGTTAAGCACACAGGCACACAATCGCACACACATGAACATGAGTAAACACACCAGCTGAACAAGCTTTGGGGGGCAATTTGATAACACAACATACTACGTGTATTCCATGGATTTTCGTCTGCTGTACTTCGTACCTCGACGTTAACAAAATACATATTGTATTAAATATTAGCTAATAATATTTTCCAAAAGTGGGTAATAACAATTGAAGAATCATATTGTTATTAATATACAAAATACCCACCAACTGTCTAGCTAAAGGAATGAGCGTACTGTGGAGTGGAGTGGGGTGGTAAAGGGTGTCTTGTTAAGGTGGCAAGCGAAGGTAACCAGATAAAGTGTTTACATATGTATGTATGTATCGAACAATCAACAAAAACAACTAATATAGTCCACGTTTAGAGTTTCATTCACTACATAGGTACATTTCGCAACATTGTATGGATCGATCTGTATAACAAGAGTATATAGAACAATCTAAACAGAAAATACAAAACATTATTAAATTTTTGTTATCTACACTTTGGTAGGACAAATATTTTGCTGCTTCATTTTTTTATTTACTTTTTTTTTTGCCTAATATTAAAGTCTGATCGAAGAGCATGTACAAAGTTGTTCATGGTTGCACATGACGAAGCGAAAAATATATTTTTTTTTCTTTGTCAACTTGGAAACCTTTGAACTTTTTGTTTTTATGTTGATCATTGTTATTCAGCGATAATTCTAATCCAGATTTAAGAAAAACACTTAAACTTAATTGAATTGATTTGTGGACTATGCACACTCGTGCTATTAAGTCAAATTTTCCATTATAGATTTTGCATAGTCATTTTTTATCGCCACCAGCATGTGTGTGTGGGTGGTAATTCATTTAGTTAGTCCATTTGTAACACATGGAAGGATACATTTACTGTTTTTTTTTGTTGCAAATACTTTAATTATTGTAACAAAATTTGCAGAGCTGGGTTGTTCGCGAACGAATTGAATCAATTGAATAATTCAGTCAAATGAACATTATGAATTTGTTAAGTTTTCTTTTTATTATCTTGAGTATTTTTGTTCTTTTGACATTACTGTAGATGTTTGAACCATAGAGAATAGACATAGAGTGGAAACTCTGCTGTCAAAGAGCTAACTCAGTTGTCAGAAACCTAAGTGGTGAGAATGTATTAGTAGAAAAAACTATGTGAAAACAAAAACAACACACATTATTATTATTATTTTGAGTAATTTTTTTGCTTGATGTTTTGAACCATATAATAAAATATACATAGACAATTTTTCGAACTTAATTTCGAATTTTCTAACATGATATTGCATTGTCATCGGGTTTAGAGATTATTTAAAAAACTTTCGAACATGAGTTCGAATTTTGAATTTGGGTTTAAAATTCAGTTACACATTTTTACTTAAACTAACAAACAAAGTAACATTGCAAGTAAAAGCTTTTAAATTACTTTTAACTTTTTTTTGGATTTTGCCAATAGTAGGTCAATTATGTTTCCAAAAGACGATGTTCGTTTTGTTCACTGTCTGCAAAAACATTCACAGAAAAGTCCTTCACCCCCTCAAATTAAGAAGAGAGCTATATTCGGCTGTGCCGAATCTTATATACATATGTATATATACCCTTCACCAAATTATACTTTAAAATAAAAATTATAAATATTTGTAGGATAACAAAATTAAAAATTTTTTTTCTCAAAATTTAATAAAAAAAAATTTGACAAAATTTTTTTTAATTTTTATAGCTATCTTTATCGATATGGTAACGAATCGGATAAACAGAAAGATTAAAATTTGATAAAGAGTATAAATCATGCGAATTTATACCTACGAAATGTCAATGATGACGTTAACGCTTCATTATTTTGTCGATTTCAAATCAATCCATTTGAAGTATTTTTTATATTGTATTACTAATTTTCTTATTTTATAAAAACTAGAATTTTGCAATTTTGAAATCTTTAAAGATCTTTCACCTATTTATTTATTTTACATGATAATATTTGCAAATATAAAATATTATTTTTTCATATATTGTATGTACATTATTGTTTTTATATAAATATAAACAGCCGTTTTCAATTCATTTGTGAAATCCAGATTAAATGATCTTTGATTCATTTTAACAGCAGCAGCCTCCTCTAAACCTCTAATAATAAAGAAAATCCCTCCCTTAAAAAGAAATACTGATAACACACACACTTAACATACATTGCGCTCGTTTGCGCTAATATTGTCATAACTCAGAAATATTTTAACTAACTGCGCTTTTATTTCATTTAGTAATTTATTACAATAATATTAAGTCTCAAAGACCAAAATAGTAAATAGAACTTTTCCAGGCTTAAATCTTTTTTAGAAATTTCTAATTGTATTTCAGAAATTTCCATTTCGTATATTTCATAATTTTCCAATTGTATTTTAGAATTTTCCAAATGTATTTCAGAATTTTCCATTTGTATTTCAAAAAATTCAAATAAAAAATGGAAATTTCTGAAATAAAAATAGAAAATTCTGAAATACAATTAGAAATTTCTGAAATACAATTGGAAAATTTTGAAATACAAATACAAGTACATACATGAATAACTGTCAATTGTTTTTCTATTGTAATCATGGACTATTTTAAAAGATATTTAACTTTTATTTCTTTAAAAAATGGTCATTACATATACATACTATTTATATGTATAACAAGGAAGTTCCTACCATAGAGAAACACATAGAGCGGAAACTCTCCTCTCAAAGACCTAACTCAGTTGTCAAAAACCTAAGTGGTGGTAATGTATTAGTAAAAAAAACCATGTGAAAACAAAAACAACACTCGTATGTGTAACTTTTTTGAGTTTTTTTTTCGAGTTTCCGCTCTATGTTCTCTATGGGTAGAAAAAAACTCAAACAAAAAAATTACTCAAAATAATCACACATACGAGTGTTGTTTTTGTTTTCACATAGTTTTTTCTACTAATACATTCTCACCACTTAGGTTTTTGACAACTGAGTTAGGTCTTTGACAGGAGAGTTTCCGCTCTATGTCTATTCTCTATGGTTCCTACATTCTACTATATTTATGTGCTGTTTTTCAATAGCGAACGAGTGCTTTGAGTGGAAATTTAACATGCGTTTTGTTATTGTAACCACAATAAAATACATGTAAAATGTCCACTCAAACCGATCGTTCGCTATTGAAAAACAGCACATTAATTAATAAAAAATTACAAAATCAATTAAAAACCTTTTCTTTCTTTGTGTACTTGTATTTAACAAATAATCATGATTGAGTTAATCACTCAGAGTAATTTTATTCGAAATTGTATTTTTTATTATTTATAACGTTTATCTTGCAAATGAGCGAAATTAACAAATAAAAATGAACTTATTTTTTATACCGGGTATAAAAGAAAAAAATCAAAACAAAAAATAAAATCTTATAATCTTTTAAAAGTTCTCGCGATGTTAAACCCACAGTTGAGCATGATCCGGCTAAAACCAGATAGACAATTCAATCGAACCAATCGGACTTTTAATTATGTATTTATTATAAAGCAAAACAGAAAAAATACACTCAAATATTTAGCACTAACCATTTGCTTCAATTGAGGAGAGCTGATAACATTTAAATGCCCGCCATGTGTGTGGTTGGTTTCTTCAGTCAGACTATTTAAATAAAATAATGTACATACATCCATACGTATTGATGTTTTCAATCGTTAATAATTTAACACAGGGTGTTTATGTTCCCATATTGCATGAAGATCACTTTTTCTATCAGACAGACATAATGCGTTGTTTGAACGTTTGTGCCAGTTCATATTCTTTTGCTTTTTCAATATTTATTTTTACTGTTTTTTTTCTCTATACATATTTCTATACAGACTCTGATTAAACGCATCATATATTTAAAAAGAAAACAAGCCTGGAGGCCAGACATATAAACTCAATACTATTTCTTCTCTGTGGGTGTTATCTGTTTTATGCATACAAAATCCATACATACATACATATGTACAAATCTACATATATAGTATGTATGTATGAATATTATGTACACATTTATATAATTATAATAATGATGATGACCAGACTTTGTACTTGTTTCCTTTTTTGTTGTTGTTGTTGCTATTATTATTATTTTATTATTGTCGAGTGTGTGGCTATGTGTGCATTATTTAACGCAATGAAAGAAAAACCTTCCATGGCACAAGTATTCAGCAGACGTGCAAAGTCCATTTAGGTTAACTATTTTTATTAGTTCTCAATGAACTTGTGGGTAATTTTCCCAAAAAAAAAAAAAATTATTTATTTTGGAAAAGTACTACTGTCATTGAAAACGTCACCCCACTAACTTCATCATCACGTTTCTCTAATTGCCACAGGTTCTTAATTACGTCGGGGTGTGGGTGATAGAGGGGGAGTTTAAGATTGTTATTGTTGTTATAGGTATTTTAAATTCATTCCAAAAAAAACAATAATAATAAAAAGAAACAGAAAAGCTTATATTAGATTATTTATTTGCTTAATGTTTGACAATATCTCGTCTAGACGTTATTTTTGTTATTAGATTTAAACATGGCGCATGACAAAAAGAAGCAAACAAAATATAGTTAGTTACCTTATCTCTAAAGAAGGACGATATTAATTGATATTGATACTTATTATTATAAGTATTGCCTTCCTGTTGCTTTCTCGTATTCTAAATTCGAGAGATAGTTTAAGAAATTAATGATAGTAGATAACAAATTTTCATATTAATCGAAATTAGCATTACCGTTATCTTTCAGCCTTGGTTTAAATTGAGGTTACGATTATACATTTTATTTATAATCTGATGGAGTTCCAATTAAATTTTGGAGAATTATTTAAAACTTATTGATTTCAGGTGGAGTACCAAAACAAAACTCAGAAGATAGAAATTTCAGCTTCCTAATTAACATATTGGTCGAATTTAAAATTCAATGCGCGACAATGATTTAGATTTATATTTTACATATGTATGTATATTTAATAAACGTAGTGTCAATTTGTTCTTAGTTATATTGTATTTCAACCGAATTTTATGATCTAAATATTTGAATATCGTTACTTTAATATAGAAAAGCCCTAACATGTGCTTTTTTAAGTGGAGATTTTTTGCTAAATATGTTATATAAGCGGACCATTTATCGAAATAAACGAAAATCTGGGCTTACAAAAAAACACGATTTAGACCCTTTCTATATTAAGGTAACGATATGGAAAAGTTATCTAAAAGTTTGGTAGTGTGATTTGAAATTTGGTAGTGGATTTGATTTTTCGCTTTAAAGTGTTTTTCCGATGTTGGCTAACTAGCTACAGATCGATCATCATAAAATGTGTGTAACATGATATATGAAGTTATATGAAACTTGTTTATATTCAATTTTAATTATTAATATTATTACTTGTAATCGATTGATGCCAGTGTTTTCCAAGCCATCTCTAATTATGGATCGATAATCATAAATTTAGTGGCATGATTTCTGTACAAATGAAATTTATTTCTAACTAGTTGACCGCCCCGGCTTCGCCCGGTAGCATTTACTAATGTTAGTTCTTCAAGTTTGTACTGCATACTTTAGGGAGCTTTTTTATTACAGTTGACTGGATTTTTTGAATTTTTTTTTACAAACCATCTCCTGAAAATTTCGAATCGAATAAAACAAAATCAGCCAAATAGCTTCAGCCATTCTCACGTGATGCCATTACATACATGGACCATTTCATTTTTATATATATAGATAATATTCCATGTTATTCGACCTATTATGTTGTAAATTTACGAAATATCGAAATAAATAAATGAAAATTTAACAAAAATACCTTGAACTTGATTATTGAAATTTATTTCTTTTAAATTTAATCAGTATACCAATCAATATCCCTTCGTTAAAGTGGTTTTCGGAAGTGAGCCTTATATGCAGTGTTGTCATAAGAAGAGTAATCTTGAAGTACCAAAAGTTGACAGTACTGAAATTGGTTTTGTTACGATTATAATTCTTATCATATTGCAGTTTTCGTCGTTATCACTGATTAAGTTTGGAATGTAACCAAACTATCGTTAAATTTTTAATTTAGAGAATGTCATCTGAATTTTTGATATATGAAAACTTCGATCATGAAATTAAAATGACTAAAATATAGAGAACTAAACCAAATATGTTTCCGAACTAGTTTTAAAAAAAAATTATTTTCAAAATACAATAGCGGAGTTCATTGTTAAGTGCGAATGGTCTAACATCATTGCAAATGCAAAATTTTACCGTAATCCAATAACAAAATACACACAAAAACCTTTACAATTTTGCATTTGCAATGATGCAAGACCATTCGCACTTAACAGTGAACTCCGCTAATGTATTTAGCATTCAATTTCGAAAGGTTTTCTTTTTTTACACAACACCAATTTTACATCAACAATGTTAATCTTGTTTTTCACCATGAACTGCAAAGTTTTTCTGAGGGAACAGTTTTTCATGTTGCCTAGACATTTTTCAATAAAATATAAATTTTTCGTATTCTATTAATTATGTATGTATATTCAAAACATTTTTCTCCTTCAAAATTCCATAATCTTTATTTTTCCTTTATTAAAGTTTCGGTATTCGGATAAATTTTGACTGAATACCGAAACCGAATATTCGATGGTACTCTATTGCTTATATGAAAACTATGACCAGTTATGAACCGATATGAGTACATATCAGCAGTATGATTTAGGTGTATATATATGGGATATGGGAGCTATGTCCAATTATTTTCTCCTTTTCGTTGATTCTTATTACTTTTTCTTGACCATATTTAAAATAAATATTTCTGGTATTGCGTTTTATTTTTCTCTTATCTATCTATGGTTTACAACATGATACAATAATATTACAAGGTAGAATCATTTGGGAGAGTTATCCATTTTAAGTCTTGTTACATCTTACAACTCAAAGATCAAAAAGAACATATCAAAATACGAATGAAAAACCATGAATATTATTGTTTCGTGTTAGAAAACGAGCACGTTTTGATTGTTGATGCATAAAATGGTACATACAAATCTTGAAATCTTTCTTGAATTGGACATCACAATCAGCACTTAATTATTTTACTTTTCGAGTATTTTTGGAATATTTAATAAAAATTAGTATTGCATTTCATTGATTTTGTTCTAACAAAAACCTGTATTGCATTCAAATTTAAATAAATATGAGAAAAGCTTTGGATTCATCCTCCAACGACAAATGCAAAAACATGATCAGCCCAATTATGAATAAAAAATTCCGCGGGAGTTTGTTCCCGGGAGTTTTTTCTCATTGAAATTGAATAGGAAAAATGAGAAAAGGGAAAAAACTCCAGCGGAATTTTTATTCATAATTGGGCTGGATATGTTCAAAAAAAAAACTAAACTTTGATTCAGGTTAAGAAGATCGACTTTTTTGATTTTTGTTTGTTTTGGAGCTAACTAACTTTCATATCGCAACTATGAACGACGTAAATGTTATTTTTCTTCCAAAAATTGATTTAAATGCACAAAATATGCTGCAACAAATTATTTGTTTTATTTAACTCAATTGTGCCTTGTCTGTAAATCGAGTAGTTTGAAAACGAGTGATTTTCATAAACGAAAACGTTACTGGGATTCGATTTACAGAACAGTGTCAAATATCAAACATTTATTCACCATTTTAATCCAGATGTTCAATGAATTAAATTGCGTGGACCCAAAAAAATACATGATCCATAACGTAATAAGTAATCTTTAAACCAAAGAAGTGCTCTTCGTCAGTTGGTCATCGAAACGATGATACACATACACATACATACATATGTTGTACGAATTTTAATTTAATAATTAAACTTTGTTTTTTTTTTAATTTATAACTTTCCGGTTTTTTTAAATGAGGCCAAAATAATTTATTGCCTCTTGGAATGAACACATGTTTGTTATCTTTATGTTGCTTTGCAAATTTATTTGATCAAACTTAGATACCAGACGTCCAGACACCAAACCAATGAGATAATATTGACGTCATATATGAGGTATAAAAGGTAATAATTTTCATGACATTAATTTCTTACTTTTGTTAAATTATGATACAACAAACAACAATTAAAAATATGAACGTTACATTTTGTAAAATTTAATTTGCTTATAACAAAACATACCACAAACTCTATACAAGTACTTTTTATATATATTTTTCTTTTTGTAAATTGTCCGTTAATTATTCTATAATTTTGAAATTATATGGATGTATAAGTAAGTAAAATTTTTTAGTAAAAAAATAGAATGCAGGTATTTCGCGAGTAATTTGTAAACACGTGATGTGTTTGTTTCAACACGATCATCACCACTGGTAATCCTCATTATTACTTGTGCGCCAAAGGCAAGTGCCATGAAGTGGAGCGGTGTAGAGGTCCGTGGGGTCCACCTTCATCATTAGTGCGATCTATTTTGAAAGATAAAATTTATATTTAAAAACAAAAAAAGAAAACAAATGCACAAATATGTATGTATGTACGTACACACTTTCAAACAGCTTCAACCAATATGATGTGCACAAGCACTTGGCTTGATCAATAGTTGACCCTCCACGGTGTCATGTTTATTTTCATAAATTTTGTGTGCATCATGCAATATTTCAACTCTATCGTTATAGAACATGTTGAAGCAGAAATAAACTTGGAACGAATACACATTCAGCTAGAAGAATAAGAGCATTTCACTACAAATTTAATGATTACTCTGTCAGTGTATTATTATTGTAATACAAGGGGTCTGCAGTAGCATACGATTCGCAGTTACAGTGAAATTTGTTATCATGTACCTGGAAAATATTTAACGTAAAAAACTAAATACATAAAATATATTAATACTTTCACTTAAGGAGTGCGCACGAAAAAAATACTGCTTACATTTATCGTAATAAAATTGAAACTAATAAGTGAATTATTTTAGATTTATTATATTATTAGCAACAGCTATGTTCAAGTTAACTTTCCAGTAACTTTAATTTAGAGCGTAAAAATATGTTTACTCTCAATCTAAAAAAATATCCAAAAAAGTACGCGAACAACAATTTGTAAAAATAAGTTGGACAAAAAATGTCCAGTAGAAAATATCATGTTCTCTATCTACGAACTGTCACTTTTAACACTCTTTTGCTCTCTCGTTACAAGTTTTTAAAAGTAAACGAACGGAATCCCGTAACTTCCAGTGATAATTTGTACAAATTATAAAGTACGCGAACACAACTAATAATAAATCTCTAAAATTTGTTGCTTTTAAAATTTTTTTTTAGCAAAAATCAGAATTTTTATTTTAAAGATTTTGTACCATCTTCAGTCAATTTCTTAGCTGAAGTTGCACAAAGATTTCGAACCTTTTGCTCAATTTTAACTGTCATTTAAATGCTTTTGAAACGTTTTTTTATATATACTGTTTAGTTGGAGGGAGTACGGATCAATTTAAAACAAGTAAGAGTGCTATATTCGGCTGTGCCGAATCTTATATACCCTTCACCAAATTATACTTCAAAATTTTTAATATTTTTAGGTAAACAAAATTAAATTTTTTTCCAGTTGTTTTTTTTCATTTTTTGTAAAAAATTTTTTTTCCATTATTTTAAATTTAAATTTTTTTTTTGTTTTTTCAATTTTTTTCGGGTTCAAAATTTTTTTCCCGATTTTGACCCATTGTAGGTCCAACTTACTATGGTCTTATATACGTCGTTGAAAATGTCTTTGAAATATCTATCATTAGATATCCATATTGTCTATATTAATGTCTTAGTAATCCAGATATACACATCTGCTCAAAATAATAGATACACCTAATTGGAAAAAATGTAAATGGCGGTAACATTGAAAATTTCCTCGCAAGCGTTAAGAATACATCATATTATTAAAATTTCTATCTGGCAATGTCATGTCAGTCAAAAATCTGGCAACTATTTGCTTTCATGTTGATTTTTAAAAACGAATTTATTTGAATTACAAAATATTATTTGCTCATAAAAATAGATACACATCAGTAATTTGTAATTTGTTTATATACAATTTTTTTTTTGTGCAATTTTTTGTTCCTATTTACGTGAAACAGTAAGTATAATTTAAATTTTAGCAACAATTTTATAAAAAATAGGACTCTTTTGAAGAAAATGGGACGAAATCATCATTGTACCGAAGATGAGAAAAAAATTGTTCAAACGATGAGAAATCAAGGAAAATCATTACGGGAAATAGCAAAGAGCATCTTTACATTTTGTCCAAAATGCTTTATCTAAAAAACAAAAAAGAGAAACTCGCGGTAGACCAAAGAAAACCAGTCCAGAAACAGATAGGCGGATCGTCCTTATGGTTAAAAAAGACCCTTTCATATCATCGAAAGCTATTTCTGCGGAGCTATGTAACGAAATCAGTCCACAAACAGTTCGTCGTCGTCTTTTACAAGCTAAATTGCCGGGAAGAATTGCCAGAAAAGTGCCACTAATGCGCCAAAAAATATCAAGACAAGATTAGAATTTGCTAAAGAGCACTTACAATGGTCCGGGTGTGAAGGCGAAAAAAAATGTAGAAATATTTTATGGAGCGACGAAACAAAAATAAATGTGTTTGGAAACGACTGCCAAAGAAATGTACGCCGACCAAAAGGAAAAGAATTCCACGTTAAATTTACAAAAAAGACGGTAAAACATGGCGGGGGAAACATAATGGTTTGGGGTTGCTTTTCATGGAATGGTGTTGGTCCGATATTCCGAATAGAAGATACCATGAATGCTAGTGGGTATAGAGACATATTGGAAAACGTAATGCTTCCATATGCATCGGAAAATATGCCATTAATATGGACATTCCAGCAGGACAACGACCCAAAACATAGTTCAAGATTAGTTAAAAACTGGTTCTTGGAGAATAACGTACCTGTTTTAAGCTGGCCCAGCCAATCCCCTGATTTAAACCCAATAGAAAACTTGTGGAGTGAATTAAAGATAAGGCTTTCGAAGGAAGTTTTCAAAAATAAAGACGATTTATGGGAGAAAACGCAAAAAATATGGTACGAGATTCCATTGGAGAAGTGTCAGAACTTGATATCCAGTATGCCCAGAAGAGTGGAGAAAGTTTTACAAAACAAAGGTGGATATACTGGATACTAGCTTTACTTTAATAATAAACTAATTTTTTTAAGATAAAATTTATTAGCTTTTGTTTAATAAGAATTTTTAAAAATGTATCTATTATTATGAGCACCAAATTTTTCGAAATTTAAGAAATTTAATTTACTTTATAATATTTATTATTAATTATGAAATATTTTGTTTTTGTTTTTTACTCTCCTTTTAACTATAAATAAAAATCGACTGAATTTTTTTTATTATTTTACAATATACAATTATTTTTTTTCGTTTTTAAAAAATAAATTTTGGTGTATCTATTATTTTGAGCAGATGTGTATGTCAAAAAAATAGGTCAAAAATCGAGGTTGTCTTGGTTTTTTCCTCATATCTCAGCCATTTGTGGACCGATTTTGCTGATTTTAAATAGCAAAATTCTCGAAAGCATGTCTGACAGAATTATTGAAGATCTGGATCCCGAAGATATCTGGGGTCTTCAGAAAACTTATTTCAACAGACAGACGGACAGACAGACAGACGGACACGGCTTAATCGACTCGCTATCTATAAGGATCCAGAATATATATACTTTATAGGGTCGGAAATGAAAAATGTAGAAATTACAAACGGAATGACAAACTTATATATACCCTTCTCACGAAGGTGAAGGGTATAAAAATAGCTTCACTTTATACAATATCTACCCTATTTGTATGATGCCACTTATTTGGTCAATTCACAAGGTCACTTATCAGTCATCGGCGGCTCGGCTTAACCGATTCTTAGACATTCGGCATAGGTCTCTGCTGGTTGATTACGATAACACAATAAACATAGCATACAGAGTAGTATTCACCCTTATTCTACTTGGCGTCGTCGACATCGTCGTCAATATTGAGTCAAAAAATGGTATATGTTACGCCGATATCGATAACAATTGGTAACTTTTGACAGCGTTTTGTACTTTAACCCGACTTATAAAAGTATAAAATTCTGTCAAAAGTTATCAATTGTTATCGATTTCGGAGAAACACATACCATTTTTTGACTCAATATTGACGACGATGTCGACGACGCCAAGTAGAATAAGGTTGATTATTTTAGGACATATTTGGCTTGAAAAGCAATAAAAACCATTGTGAAATATTAGGACAATATGACCTTGTGAATTGACCAAATATATTTTTAATCGTATGGAAATTTACGATATCGCTCCTTAATACAACTTTTTAAACTCTACAAATCTTATATCTAAGTGTTGATAAGTTGCTAGAAAACTCTTTGACAGCTGTATTACCTGACCAAAGAAGGCTTTTCTACAGCAACTGTAATAAAAAAGCTCCCTAAAGTATGCAGTACAAATTTAGATATTTTATTTGCAAATAAATAAGAACAGGCTGGTGTGCGTGGGTTGGAGAAACTTGAAGAACTAACATTAGTAAATGCTACCGGGCGAAGCCGGTGCGATCAACAAGTTTTAAATAAATGTGAAATATTTTAATTCCTGGATGATATTTTAAGTGCTTCATTATTGACGAATTTATTTACATTTAGGAAGGCATTTAAAATGAATTGGAATGTAATATTGTAATTGGAAACAGGTAATAGAGATATACATTCGGCTGTGCCGAATCTTATATACACTTCACCAAATTATACTTTAAAATAAAAATTAAATATTTTTGGGTAAACAAAATTTTCATTAAATTTTTGTTTTTTTAATGAAAAAAATTTTTTTTTTTAATTTATTAGGGAGAAAAATATTTTTTGGTAAAAAACAATTCGGATTAAAAAATATTTTTTCCGATTTTGACCTATTGTAGGTCCGACTTACTATGGCTTTATATACGTCGTTGCAAAGGTCTTTGAAATATCTATCATTAGATTTCCATATTGTCTATATTATTTACTTAGTAGTCCAGATATAGATAAAAAATAGGTAAAAAATCAAGGATGCCCTGTTTTTTTTGGGTCGATTTTCTCGATTTTAAATAACAACCAAACCGGGACCATATCGGATATACATGTATGTATATTTGTGGGCTACGGAAAGTTGAATTCAACATACAGACAGACGATCCAGAATATATATATGAAAAAAAACGGAATGACCCTTGCCACTCATGGTGAATGGTATAATGACTACTTCCAAATTTTTAGCTGGGTAAGCAGGCAATTAGGATAACATTTTTAATGGCGTTTCTGACAGTAGTGTCAAATGGTAACCAATTTCACTTGTGTGTAAACAAAGTTACATTTTTCTTTTAAAATATCAATAATTTATATTCGTGAGTGATTTGATTTGGAATTATGGACCGATCACCATGAAATTAAGTCGTGTGATTTACGTCTATCTGAAAGTTATTCGTGTTGAATTTTGTGTCTATACCAAAAGTTTTAAGAGATTTATGCACGTTAAAGTGATTTTTGGAAGCGGTTTTATATGGGAGCTATGACTAATTATGGACCGATGGTAACAAAATTTGGTGACATGAATTTTGTATATATAAAATTTATTTGGAGCGAATTTTGTGTAGATATTATGTATAAATTAAACATTTATGACCGATAAAGTCCAATTTCGGGAGTACATTTGTATGGAAGCTAGATGAAATAATGTACCGATTTCAGCAAGTTTCAATAGGCTTGGTCCATGGGCCGAAACAAATTTATGTACCAAATTTTATCGAAGGTTTACATGGACATACGGACGGACGGACATATACCTCCCCACTATGGTGGTGTAGGGTATAATTAGTTATTTTAATTTATTTTTTTCCTTAAAGGCCTTTGAAATACTAGTACCTTCAATTTGATATACAACCCAATTATGAATAAAAAATTCACCGGGAGTTTGCTTCCTGTGAGTTTTTTCCCATTGAATTTGAATAGAAAAAATGAGAAAAGGGAAGAAACTCCCGGGGAATTTTTATTCATAATTGGGCTGATAATGTTACTAACAACAAAAAAAAAACATTTCAACTCAAGTCATGCTGAGGATCTTGATTTGTTCAATAACAAAGTAAAATTTTAGATTTTTAAACAAATTAACAAAAATTATATAAAAGAATTTATTTAAAATGTATTTTTACAGAACAAACAAACATATGTACATATACTTAGTATGTAATAGCTTTACTTTGGAAGTATGATTTCCATAATTTTATACAGCAAATTCGCAACATTATATAAAAATATTTTTTGTTTATTCAAATCCAGTCGCATAAGTTGTTAAACAAAAATATGTATGTATGTAAATTTATATTTTGACAAACGTTTTTTATACTAGACAAATTGATCTTCATGTGCCCGTATATATTCACTTAGCTGCTTTTCCAGCAAAGGTGCAGTCATTCGATCAACATTGACGTTGTAGCTTACAATAAAATGTCGTCCAAAACGTTTACACAATTTCTCCGCCATTCGTTGGGAGTCGGTTATAATTTGAGGTCCTAAAACAAACGTGCCAACGACTTGGTTGTCTTGTGGCATTTTCATAGCTAAAGCGATTTCATCTAAACACTCTGGTTCTGTTAAGCTCAAGAAAACCATTGTAGAACCATTCATTTTTAATATCCGTATGGTATATTTCTGTTCGCCCACCAGGAGCTGCCCTTGGCTGGAGGTAAATGCTTCGTATGCAGTTGCATTTTCCGATTCCCCACATTGTTGTGTATTGTTAGTTGTTGATTCCATTGTGTTGTTTACGTTTTGTTCAGCATTAGGTTTTTTATTGACTGAAAACATTTTGCATGTCATTCTATTAGTGCAGACAGACAACTCGTTACAAATATTTTTCTATTTACGTACATATTTATAGTGAAGTTGTACTATTTTTTACTGCTTATAAATGGAAAAGTGTTAAAAAGTGTTTTTAAAATGAAGTTTATTTCATACATTGGGTCAAAAACTATTTTTATATAGGTATTTAGAAAACGCATTAAATGTTAACTTATTCTCAAAGGTACGACTACTCGTAGTAACGTAGCGCTTTTGTGAATTTAGGGTTGCAATTTATTGTAGAGTTGTATTTTATGAAGGTTTTTGTTTGTTTTTTGCAATTGAATTTTTAAAAATCAGAAAACTATATCACCCCTATCGCGAATCAATATTTCACAGGAAATGTGTTCCCTTTTCCCATTTTTCGTTCATAAAATTTGTTCACGTGGAAAAAAATACCATGTTGTGAAATTTTTAGAAGGAATTTTGTAAACAATAAACAGCTGTTGCGAACAAAATGGGCGGTATTGGATAAGTGGTCATGACCTGTCCCATATATAGTAAATAGTTAGTATTGAATTTCTGGAGAATTGTAACAATAAAGGCCTCTAAACTTGACATGAGTTATTTTGTTACCATTGTACACAGATTAAATAAAAATGGGTGGGATCATAACACTGGGCTTGTCACCATCCATGCCTTAAAACTTTGGGTAAATTACTTCAAATCCATTTTATTTTATTACCATTTTACATAGTTAGGATCAAAATGAACGGGATTGGAACAAGGAGTAAGGTTAATATCGTCACTTAAATGCAAACGAACATAACTACACAAAAATTCAAAATCGAGTTTTTGATTGGTTATGGTTGTTTTTTATGAAACTTCATAGGTACATGCTCACTCAAATTTTTAGACCCCTGCGATCAAAAATTACAACTTTATTAAAGTAAAGAAATTCAAAAGGACTTTATTATTATTGGTTGTATAACGTTTTTTGCTTCTCCTGTAAAAAAAATATAAAAGTGTAGTTACGTCCGCTTGCATTTAAGGTGACGATATTCTTTATCTAATATCCGTTGTTGAGTTAACAAATATATGCACAACTTTTATACTCAATACTTTGCATGAGTTATTATAGCATTGTTTGTAGTTGGAATGTAAATGGATGGGATCAGAGCCGTGTGCGTGGAATCAACAATACAAAGTAAATAATTAATTTCAAATATCTGGAGAACTATTATTGTGAGAATCTTTAAACTATTTTAGAATTTACATACTTCTCTATTATTGAAAGTAGTTGGGCTAAAAATTGAATTGGAGAAAAAAATGGGAGGCATTGAAATAATGGTAATTTAACATTTATAATCGAATAGTTAGTTAAATAACTATTATTGTGTGAGTCTTCAAACGTCATGTAAATTATAATGTTATTAAAGATTTTTAGTATTTTTTAAACAACCTTACATATCTTGATATACCCTTTAAAATTATAGCAAAAAATAACCTTTCTTATTTTACTACGATTGGGGTAGCGAAAGCACACAAAAACAAATTTCACAAACAATTTCAACCACATATTTATGAAGTAAAACACTACATTAATTGCGTTTGGCTGTTATTTTCGCTTTATTTCTTTTTTATAGTTTTTGTTTATAATTTTATATTTATCTCTATATCTATTGAATACAATTTGAAATTATTAATTTTTGTTTGATCGATATTTTAATTGATAAGTTCATTTATTTTGTTTTTGTTTTTTATGTTTTCAAGAGTAAATTTGAATTTCGTTTTTTTTTTAAACATCTCATTAATTTCTATAATCTTTGTGTTTGCTAAATTTTGTCAATAAGTGTTAAAAATTAAAAAAAATATATATATATAGTATATCTTGTGGAAAGAGGGAGGAAAATTAGTTATTAAGAATTTGAGTCAGTATATTTTTTGAATGGCAAACAACGAAATTGTGTTGCGCAGAAGTGCTTCTATAATATATGTATATTGATTTACATTATTTCGGGAGTTTTTAGTTGTATGTTTTCATTTTCTTTTTAAATTCGACTAAAAGAAAATTTATTTATGTATGTTATTGGAAAAAAAAAATAATTATATAGATAATGGAGCTAGGTTTTATTAAAGAAATGAATGATTTGTTTTAAATTATTTAAAAGTAAGGGGGGTAAGGTAATTTGTTAAAAATCTAATTGTATTTTATCATATGGTTGTTGCCGCTTTCTTTGAACGATTTTTGATAATTATATTTAATCTTCATCATCTTCTGATTCAGCTTCTTGCAACCAAGTCAGCCAGTTATTAACCTGGAATAAAGCGGTACCCTTGCCAGGATACTTGTCAGATATTTCCTCTTTCCAATGTATGAATGTCTCTTCGTATATAACTTCAGCTTCGTACAAATATTTGAACCAACGGCATAGCATACCTGAAATAATAATAATAATAACAACGAAATAAATATGGAGTTAAAAACTATACAAAGCAATGGTGGGGGAAGAAGTAGTGCTTACCTTTGGGGAAATTTTCATTTACGCAAAAGACTTGTAGAGCATAGATGGCAATCAATTGCAAGTCGATGCTGTGTCCCAAGAAGGATTTCAGTATTTGGCAGTATTTGTGTAATAAGCTTTCTTCCTTCTGTATGGTTGCTTTGTCGGGGCAATTTTTGATATCTGTTCCCTCGGGGAAGCTGGTTTGTGAGGTCACATATTTGACTACGACTGTCATGAGGGCATTAATAAAACCTTCCTCTTTGTAGTATTTGGCATCGACATTGGCCTTGATCCATTTGTAGAAATTAGTTGGGTCGGGATCGGTTGTTAATTGTTTGTTCATTTCAGCTTGTACTTTTAACAACGGATAGAGGAATGTCAACGAGCGATCATCAAGAATTTCTGCTAAACGAGTCTTATTGCGATCGGCTTCAGGCAGACAATTCATTAAATCAACTTTGCTAGCACGGAACTGGTCCTCTAATTGCTCTTTGCCAATGTTCTTGTGTAACTGTTGGAGCACCAGTAAGAATAATGGATAATGCTGGCCGTTGTCTGTGTAGTTGGCAATATCATTGAGTTTCAAAAGACATGTATCTCCCACTGTGGCCTTTGCCAATAGATTGGCGACAAATGTTGTTATACGCGGGTTTAGCGCTTCGCGTTCATTCATTTTCTTGACCACATGTTTGAAGACCTCGAGCAGAAGGTTGGGCTTAATGTTGGCCTGCTTCTTGAGGGCTTGCAAAAAGTTGAGAACGCGATCCAAATATTGTTCATCTGCTATTTCCAAAACATCTAAGACTGTACTGATGCAAACATCTTTCATACACTTTTCTGGAACTTTTAATTCCAAGAAACCTTCAACTACTTCGTTCAATTGCTTATCAATGGGGTTTGATTTGTTTTCGTGTTCATTTTCAGAATTTTCATTGATTAAGTCTTCTATTGGGGTGTAGAAGAATTTCTCTTTGATGTAGGTGGCAGTTTTCTTAAGCACCTCTTCTTTGTTGAAGGTCTTTTCCTTCTTTTGTTGCTTTGCGGATCCATTAGCACCGGGAGTTTTTTCAGTTGATCCCTGTTTTGTTATCAGCTGCACCTGAGGTGTATTAAGAAGCGATTTCTTTTCATTGCCATCCTCCTGGTGATCGAAGCCTCCAGTGTTTCTCTGATTGATGGAGGAATTGCTAGAAAAGTTGGGATTGGATGAAGTGTTTTTCAAGGATCTCTCGTTATTGCCCAAGTTCTGTGAGTTCTTGTATTCTGCTTCGGCTGATGGCGTGGAAGATGGTCGAGCATTTTGTTGGGATGAGCTCAGGTGCGATGTTGGTGTGCCCAAGAGGGGATATTGAGCATTCGACAACTGTGTGTCATTTTTTTGGTTGAATCCTCCCCCAAATCCACCTGTGGAAGGCCCAACATTGCTTTGGTGGCTTCCGTTGGGTGGTGTAGACATCGGCAGCATAGATGGAAGTTTATGATTTTGTGAGGCTGCCTTAAAAAGCAATGAATTTGCAGCTGGTCTCATTTGCAAATTCTCAACAGAGTCTTGATTTGTTGAGATGAGATTACGCTTGAAACGGGGTGCCAATTCCTTACTAGTCATGTTCAATTGATTGCCACCATTATTGTTGTACTGGGATCCGGATTGATCACCACCTCTTTGATGTTGGCGATCTTCGCGATGACCGCGATCACCGCCACTGCCTAGACCATTTTGGTTATTGTGTTTGTTGTAACGGTTGTTGTAATTACCATTGCCGCCTTGATTATTGCGATGATCTCTATTGTTGTATGATCGGTTGTTTCCTACAGGAGTGGTGAATCTTTAAAAATGAGAATAGAAATAGAGAAATAAATGAAAGCGGATCGAATTAACGAGAACGTGGATTTGTGTACTTACGGTGATATAATTGGTGATGATCCCGTAACACTCAATCCCGAAAACATGTCATTTAAACCTCCCGGTTGTAAATTGATCGTTAAGCGATTCATCCAGTTGTCACTATCACGATCGTCACGATTATTGCGCATATCACGGTTGCGATTAGTGAACGGAGTGCGTATTAATGGCTCATCATCGCTGCGTATTTGCTTGATCGGCACTGGGCCCTCAGTGTTGACCACCTTGCGAGGTATCCAGTTGTTTTCACGCAATTCGATGACATCTTTTAGCATAAAGCGTATCCTGGGTGGATAGTCAGTAGATTTTGAACGACGTTCCAATGTCTCAAAGTACTGGTTCATCAGCTCTTTGCCCTGTTCTGAATCCAAGTTCTTGCCGCACGTCTTGAGCAACTGTGCCAAGCACTCCATGTCCTCGCACATTTCTTCCTTCGAGGCCGTACGTTTCTTTTTCTTATCCAGCAACTCCATAATGCACTGATGTAGCACGTTCTTGGAGAGCATGTCCAACTTGTGTAGCTCGCCGATGAATTTGACATTGCCGAGCATGCGCTGTTTGGCCAAGTGGCGACGTTCCTCTTCGTCGGCTTCATTTTCGGCTGCTGCTTGTTGAGGACGATGTACCTTATTGAATTGCGTATCTCCGTCGGCGACGTCACGCTTTAAACGATTATTAAATTTGTCACGACAGACCGCGATCAGTAGTCTTAAGAATGTGCACGAACTGTTTGAATCCTTTTCAAATGATGGAGCTTCTTCTGATAGCCGTTTGCACAGCTGTGCGTACATAGACGAGTATTTAGGCTCATCCAATGCCTTATCGAAAATAAGTAAAATAACGCCGTTCAAAATAACAATTGAATTTAAATCAAGTTTGAGTAATTCGTCGCTTAGTTCTTGGAACTTTTCTGGAGTCAATTTATTGAGAATACCGCGAACCTAGAGAATACAAAAAGTCCAACAAACATCACGAAAAGTTAGTTAAAGTTAAGTTAAACAATATTGGTTATAGGTGGATTATGTGGGTGTTAGAAAAAAGTAAGTACCTTTCTGAAAACTGCATCATTCTTTTCGGCTTGAGAAAGTCCATGCTGAGGACGCAAAGATGGTGGCACCCAACGTCCAGCCGATGGTGGAGGTGTAGGAGCCGGTGTAGGATGCTGGCTTGCGTTTGCTAAAGCTGGCGAATTTGGCGAAATGCCACGCGATGATGATGACGAATTTACGGTCGATGATGGTACTGACGATGAGTGACCACCACCCAATGCATTATCTCCTGCGCGTGTGGATGGTGAGCGATTATTCAATGACCTATTGTTCGAATTGTTGTCGTTAGATGAACGATCGCCGCGATAATCCGAATAACCACCGGCACCGCCGCCGCGTTCTCCGCCCGACTGACGTAAAGCAGAAGGGGGTAAACGACGTTCTAAACTATTTGTGTTGCTATCCGAAGAACCGTTTTGAACCGAATTGTTGTTTTGGTTGCCGTTATTGTTATAACGCCCGCCGCCGCCTCCTCCACGAGGGGAGTCTTCGTAATCCCGATAATTATTGCCTACGTAATCGTCTCTTTCGCGCTCGCGGTCACCACCTCTCTCTCTTTGAGATGAACGATAATTGGAGTTGTTGTTGCCGTTTAGATTGCCATCATTGGCGTTTGATCGGGATCCGTATGATTTGCTATTGTTGTAGTTGTTGTTGTAGCCAGTGTTAGTTGATGAACCGTACTGACGCTGTTGTCCGTTTCCATTGCCGTTTTCGTAACGTGAGCCCTGGTGTGAGCGGTAGTTGCTTCCAGAGCTCGAATTTATGTTGCGTGTATAGCCGCCATCAGATTGTGAGTTGTGCGGTTGATAGTTACGTCGACCGCCCTCGTTGTAGTTGCTGTTGTGGTTATTGTAACCGCCTCCTCTTCCCTCGTGTCCGCTGCGTCCACCGTTATCGTTGTTGTTTGCGTTTAGTGAACCGCCGCGTCCTCCTCCAGTGTTGCTGTTGTTGTATGGGTTGCCTCCGTTGCCAGTGTTAGCGTTGTTGCCAATACCACCAGCTTGAGAGCCTCCCAAAATGTCACTATTTTTGTTATAGTAACGCGACGACGACGAATCACTCTGGAAAGATCGTCGAGGCCGTGGGCTTACTTCAGAATCGTGTTGACGAATTTTGGCGGAATTCTTGTTATAACCAGTCGAAAAGTGTCCCGAAGCAGTAGAAGCTCCAGATCTGTTGCCAGCGCCGTTCAAGTTATTGCGGCCTTCACCGGAATTGGGAGAGCGCTTATAACTGCCGTTACCCCCTTCGTTGTTCACACGTTTGCCGCTGCTGCCGCCGCTGTGATTACCTCCGCCGTTAGTCGGCGAGGAGCCTTTATCGATCTTTAGGAGATTCTTCAAATTATTAAAGGTGTCCGATGCAGTGGTAATGGGCAAAAGATTAGCACTGGTATTAAGCAGGGTTTTCCCGACAGTAGGTGTCGGCGGGGATTGGCCTCCGCCCCCTCCTCGATTGTTAAAGCTGTCGTTAAAACACTCAGAATCGCTTTGATTAGCCGTTATTGCTAGCTTCAAATTGCTGCCTCCGATGCTTGGATCACCGGTACTGCTGCCTCCCTCAATGGTGCTTGTTTTATAATTGCGGTCCTGCAACGCGAAATTATTAGCAAGAGCTGCTTCTGGTGGCTCTACAGTGTTGGTGGAATTCCAACGCTGTCTTGGATCGTCGTAAGACTGAGAGAAATGAGTGTTTAGCGTTGAATGAGGAATGGTGAAAACTTTAAAAAGAACACAGGGGCAAACAAATATTCTATATATTTACGAATATATAATAGTCCTGCAACACGATATATCGGTTGCTGGTTTTTTATATATTTGAGTTTGTTTCTTTCTTTATTTTGTTTTATTATTAACTAGCACTGTTCCTGAACAAGGACAATGCAATTTAAGTTTTTATTCTTCTATCTTTTTTTGAAATAATTGTTTGGAAGCAATTTTTCTTTTACTTCTTGTTCTTACTCGTTTACAACAAACACAAAGTTACACTTATTTATCAAAATACTATTGATTTATTATTACACAAGTTACACGACGCGAAACCGTTTGATTTGATTTTCTTTTATTTATTTTTTAAGTTAAAATTTGAAAATTTCAACAAATAAAATTATTTAAAAGATTTCTATGATTTAAATTTAAATTATTTGGTCTTTAAAATAAAGATTTTAATTTGATCTAAAAATTTAAAGCGGAATAAAAATCCCTTATTTTTTTTCTTTATTTCTAGATAGATGTCTTGAAGTCCTGAAAGTAAAAGAAAAATACAAATTCAATTAATATATTTCGGGTGGTAGTGAGTGGTAACGAAAAAGGAATTGGAAAGTTTCACCGAATACTTATTTATTTCTAAAAGCAAATATGGGCCAATAACAGCGACGAAAGAAACCGATTTATGTATGTATGTGAGTACAATGAGTGGTATTAGAACTATAATAAACTTTTAAACTTATGAACGTATTATATTTAGCTATTAGAACCAAAACAAATTTCATTTAATCGCGAGTCTGCGTGATAGTAAGAATTTGTAAATGTTTCATGCGTAACGTGCGTTGAGAGAGTGATTGTAAACAAAAATCCTCACTCTCCCATTTATAACTACAAGTCAGCGTTGTCAATTTTTTTTTTATTTCAAAAGACATTGAACTAATGAAAAAAACGCATTTTTCGCAACAAAAAAAAAAAAAAAAAAAAAAGGTAAAGTAGGTAAAGTAGGTACCTATAATTTTTATTAAAATTAATAAAACTTCATCGAAATACGTGCAATCAAATTCTTTGATAGGGTAAATTTTTAATACACAAAAATTAATCACAAATTTCAAAAATAATTAGAGGTATTTACAATGTAGAGTACTTCGGCTGGTAAAGTGGTAAAAAAAAGCACATTAGCACACAATACATTAGAACTTCCTCTTATTCCTTTACACTTTTGCTTTTAAAAATATGTAGGTACCTATATAAGTAAATTTTTATGATGTATGTATATAAGTTATTTGGGGGCTTCGGAAAGTTGATTTCAACAGAATTAGAATAAAATGCATTATTATTATTAAATTTTTAAACTGTTTTTAATTTTGTCACTTTCCAATGTTATCAAACACAAATATTTACAGTTGGAATGTTAACAGCTGAAGATCAGCTGGGCTAATGAGTACACTATACATTAAATGTACCGTGATAGGAAGAAAACGGAAAAAAGGATTACAAATTCTGTAAGTGGTTTCCCAATATATTTAAAAAATTAACGTGTGATTTCAAAATGTTAGTTATTACTGTTTGTAGTAAAAATAATTTTTCAATGAATTGCAAATTTTAAAATTAGTGTCACCAATTTTTCCGGAAACACTATAAAAAGCACCGAGCTGAAATTTTATAAAAGCACGAAATACAATGCTGTGTTTACATACTGAGTTAACAAAGCAGCTACAAGTGCATTTTATTTTAAAATGAGCGTGAGCTAATTCGTACAAAGTTTTGTTTGTTTTTATATCTACATACACTTTTTTTATTTATTCATATATTGAAAAACCAGTTTCAATACAAAATTTCACTTGTTTGTCTGGTTGGAGAAGGACGTTTTTGCAAATTAATGTTTTCGTTTCTCTTAAATAAAAAAAGAAAAGCTAATTTTATATAAAAAAAAATATGTATTTCAATATAAACACCAAGTTTAAAAACTGTTTAATTAAAATACACTCACATAATAAACATGTTTTTTTGTTTTATTTTAATTTGAGGTTAACAGAATTTACCAGTGGTTTAATAATGAATCATTCAGATCCATTCAATGTTTACTAGTGTGGGGATGTATGTACTGTGTATGGATGTGTGTATCTATACTTGTTTGTACGTGTTTGTCTGGCTGTAAATGTGGAAACTTTCTTTGTTCTTCCAGTACAAAGAAAGAATTATAGAATAAACAAAAAACCTAACACAAGGTGAAAAAATATAATAAAATGCATGAACTAAACAATTTTAAAAACGTCACAAAATAATGATACATACATACACACACACACACACAAAACAATACATACATAAAATGATCACAATATGATGCGAATGTAGAAATAAAAAGCGAGAGGAGAGAGAGTCAATAACGTACAAGTCCTTTGGAACCAGGAGCAATGCACTTTTTTTCTACAAACGATTGTCTTTGTGTCTATATATTATAAACAGGTCATTGATTTCATTTTTCAAATTTGGGTAGTTTTTCTTAAATTATAAGGGTGTTTTTTTCTGAGAAATTTTTTGAGGGTGTTAATAAAAATCACCCTAACTAATCCTTGTAAATTTACACAACTAACGAGGGTTGAAAATTATTTTTCACTCCACACTAAAATTTGCTATTTTCCAATTTGAGGTTATATTTTTGTGGCATCCCCTGTAGAAAATACAGCAACAAAATGGGCAACCTACATTTCATATTATTTTGACCTCAATTTTTTTTAAGAGAGCTACAAAATTGTTTTTAACGATTTTTACAGATAACAAATGTACTATGTAATTTTCTGAAATCATTTTTGTAAACCAATAAAAAATAATAATTGTCTCCAATTATAATTTTTATAAAAACTTTTAAAGGTCAAAGTTCTTCTTAGTACAATAAAAAACGATAAATATATGCAGTATAATTTCCATTAAATACATTGTAGATAGTATACAAAGTGAAATTTTCTACAAACAAAGTGAAGCTGTGAGTCTCCTCAAGTGGCGGGGTTTTTCTTAGCTATTCATACTCACAAAAACGCCATTTGTTTTGTAAACGTAGTCTCTTTTTTTCATTATATGGTTGAAAGAAAAAATATTTTCTTCAACTATAGCCGCCATCTTGATTAATCAATGCTTTCAACATCTTTAACATTTTACATTTAATTTTGACTTTACATTATTACCGTTAGATTGTTTTTAAGTTTATTAAATACATTTTGTTTTCCAGTGTTTGTAATAATATGCAATTATTGATTCTGTTTTATTGTATTTCAAGGCTGCTTCCGCCAGTTAGCCAAGCCCCGAGTATAGAAAAAAATTTAATATCATCGATGTCTCATTTTTCTCATATGTACACACACACACTCACGTTTTACTTTAGGAAAACTTAAATATTTTAATATTAACAGCAATTTTTAATGTTTTTATTTGCTTTGGGCTTAAATATACAATTTTTACACACTTTTATATATTTTTAATAAACTTACCTCTATGTAAAATATTTTTCACTGCAGAATCGATGCACAAAGAGACGAAATTCCAAAGACAAATATCAAGTGAAATAAAAACCACACAACATTCGTATTTTACGAATATTGTCGTCAATTGGTCGCAAAGTGATGCCAAGTTTAGAAAAGTGAGTTTCTAGAAAATGTAGCTTTTGTATAAGTCTCCTGAATACAACACTATGTTATACTTTGTGACTATGTAGTGGCAACACCGCGGCTGACATGAGCGGCTTTTACAAGTTGAAGTGGCAACACCGCGGCCGCCATGGGCGGCGACATCAGCAAAAAAATTTTATACCCTTATTTATATTTAAAATTGGTATTTTGAAGTATAATTTGGTGAAGGGTATATAAGATTCGGCACAGCCGAATATAGTTCTCTTACTTGTTTTTATATGAAGTTTTTACGGTTTATATTTGGGGGGTCTATCAGCCAAAAATTCACATAAGAAATACACAGGCGTGAGCATGTGAGCTGCTGATGTCAGCCGCGTGAGCTGGAGTAGGAGTATAAAGTTGCCAGATTGATAGCACTTTATTATCTCTAGTTTTTCTAACGTTGTTAACTCCATTTCCAAAAAAAAAAAGTTCCACTGCTACTCACAAGAAACTAAAAAAAATAAATTTAATATTTTAATCAAAGTAAATTAATATTAATTTACTTTGATTTTAATCTATTATGGAACCCAATTTTGAAAATTAAAAAAAGCTTCAGTAGTGATTTTGGAAAGATATTTAGATATTTATCACACTCTAGTTTTTTGTAACTTTGTTGTTACTAGTCCATTTTAAAAAACGTTCGAGAAAAATTTAATTTTGGAAGTAATAAGAATGTATTCAGGAGCCAGTTTCTGGAAATATACCAGAGCGATCCAGCTTTGTGGCTGTTTAAGATGGCCCAACGCCAAAGAAAAAGGGATCAATCAGCCTGCAGATTGAAAAGATGAAAGAGGTGAATCCTGAGGCAAACCGGGTAACCGTTTTAAAGAAAATAAACATATTTAAAGCCGCAATACGAGAGAAGCCCAAAAGATAAAAAACAGCATGAGGTCAGGGTCATCAAAAGATGAACTTTACAGACCTAAATTGTGGTATTTGGAGTAAACGAAGTTCTTGGACGAGACTGATGGTAACGCCATCGGAATAACGTCCGTAGAAAGCGATATGGTAAGTAGAAATGTACCTGATTACATACACAGAAACAAGTTTCAACATAAATGTTATGATTTCATTGATTTCAATTCATAACATTTATAAATAACACTTTGTCAGAACTTGAATAGCGACCAAATGGGGGTTGTAGGCCTAGGTGGGGAGAAAGATTCTGAAACACCCTCAAAACAAACTGTTTTAGGGTAGGTCGTAGTACTTAAGTACCTCTAACTCACACATTTTTAGACCGATTTTAAACAATTATGGAAAGGCAAAGAATTAAGCTTTCATAAAATGTATGTATGAAATGTATATTTCAAGAAATTAGGTATGTTATAAAAAATTTCGCATTGTTTTCGTAATTTTTCAATTTCAACAATAGATATTTTAATTTTTTAGCAAATACAGTAGTTTTGACTTACCTGCCTTTTACTTAAGAGCATTTTGCATATATGTAAGTGCACAAAACTTGTGTTTTGTATATTTATTTACCAAACTCCATATAAATTCGTTAATTTAAGTGCATTGTTCATACCTGCACATTTAAGATAAGTGCATAATACTTTGGAAGCTATAACTGGTTTTCATGAAAAAAATTTAATTTAGCTGCCTAATACAAAATTAAATCAAAACAAATAAGAAAAATACGATTTTGAATGAAAAAATATGTTGTAAACTTCTTAATAATTTTAAAAGTAGCTAAAATATCAATCTGATGTTATTTTTAGACGGAAAAATCACAAAGCTTCATGTAAATTATTTGCCGTTAGCTGCTTTTTTGGGTAGTAAACTGTAAATGCACTTACCAGCATTAATGAGCAGGTAAGTGCATTTTTAACTTACCTGGACAAGATATCGTGCAAAGTTGATTGTGCAGGTAAGTCAAAATTACTGTACTAAAAATGTGTTAATGGAAACTTGAATAACTTTCACAATTTTCATCCGATTTGAAATATGAAAACCATGTTTTGTTAAGAACTAATTCATTATATAATACAATTATAATGCAATTTATTATAATATATAATATTTACGTAAAAGAACAAAAATGTCCGTCATGTACAATTTTATAATATTTATGAACATAGTTGCAAGTGAAACAAATTTAGGACATTTTATGTAGTAAAAATGGAAGCAACATGATAAATAAATAAATCTCTAATTTAAATGTTTAATATAGGTCAAAAAATAGGTCAAAATTTGGACCTATTTTCTCGATTTTAAATAGAAACCGAGCCGGAAGAATTCCGGAGATATTGATATATGAATCTTGTATGTAAGTTGTTTGGGGGCTTCGAAAAGTTGATTTCAACAGGCTTAATCGACTCTGCTATCTATAAGGATCCAGAATATATACATATATGGGTATTTCATGTCAAGTAACCAACTTTTCAAATCGATGTCTTCCGAACTCAGACACAATTTTTCAACAAGATCGGTCGAGAACTCTCTGAGTTATAGGGGGTAAAATTTTGACATTTTGGTCAAACAGGTGTTTTTTCTTATCCATGTAACTTATTACCTATTGTTCTTAGCAAAATGTGTCCCAAATAGTTTAGATAGCTCTTTCTTCAATTTTTCGAAAAAAAAATATTAAAAAAAAATAAATTTTTAATATTTTTTTCCGAATCAAAAACTTTTTTGACTTTTTTTTAAAATGGGCCCTTTTTTTCTTAAAATAAAGCTTAGATATTTTCCTTGAACACCTATTTGGCTTAGTGGGATGCGAGTGGGATATCTATCAAAATAAATATTTTGTAACTCAAAACATACAATTTTTTACTTTTTTTGCAAAATCAAAAACTTTGTTGACTTTTTTTTTCAAAATGAAGACCCTTTTGGTCGCTTAGTGGGATGCGAGTGGGATATCTATCAAAATAAATATTTTTTAACTCAAGACTTTAAATTTTTGAGTTTTTTTTTGCAAATACGAATTTTTTTTCAAAATGGGCCTTTTAAACATTTTTTTTAGTCAAAAGAAAGCTTAGGTCCATTCCTTTAAGATATTTTTAGTCCCTTAGTTGGATGCGAGTGGGATATCTATCAAAATAAATATTTTATAACTCATGAAATACAATTTTTAATTTTTTTTTGCAAAATCGAATTTTTTTTCCAATATGGGCCCTTTTTTAAATAATAATTCTATAAAATTCAAAAAAAAAAGTTGTATTTTTTGTGGAATTTTGTTCAAGTTTTTGTTGTGTAAAAAAAATCAGAGTGTTTCCATTTTTTGAAATGATTAACCTTAATAATAGCATTTAAATAATTGTTTATTTAATCGTTATTTTAAAATAAAACAATTCTTAAAATAGGAAATTGTGTAACAAGAAAGTAAATTGAGTTTTTCGTAGCTAGAAATGGGGGGTCTTCAAACTAATCAGTTCCATAAGAAATACACAGTCGTGAGCGTATAAGTCATTTGAAGTGAGCCGGAGGGTCTCTACTACTACTTATATGCAACTGTGGCCTAAAAGGCCACGTCAAGGCAAATTCATATAAGGTGTACTCGTCCCTACAACAGTACAAAAACAATATACATTTTGTTTTCGCTTTTTACCCCATCTGTCAAAAAAAAGAAACAACTGTCTACAAAG
This sequence comes from Calliphora vicina, assembly GCF_958450345.1. Taxonomy (NCBI): domain Eukaryota; kingdom Metazoa; phylum Arthropoda; class Insecta; order Diptera; family Calliphoridae; genus Calliphora; species Calliphora vicina. The sequence continues at coordinate 111,322,158 of NC_088784.1, forward strand.
TAAGGCGAATTTAATATTAAACTGGAATTTAACAACACAGGGTAAGATTTTTATTTATTGCTTCATTTAATGTGGAGGATGTTAAAATGTTCGATTATGAGTTCAAACGCGTGGAGAAACAGAAGAAATTGAATATAAAACAACGGAAGAAAAGTGGACGCATTAAAAATAAAGAAACACACACAAGTGTATGGCGCGCACTTGAAAGTGAACAAAATAAACACAAATTTTGACAGTTGGGGTAAACCAGCTGATGATCAACTGGGCTAACGAGTACACCTTATATGAATTCGCCTTGGGCCACGTAATTGACAACAAGTTCCAAATAGAAACGTACCATATAAAAGCAAATTTTATTAAATTTGTATTTATTATTAACAAAAATGTTTTATAAAGTTGTGATTTTAACACTTTGTGCTTACATTGCACTATCATCAGCTCAAAAATTTACCTCAGAGCAAGTAAAATGTCATGGTGAGTAAAATAACTTTACGTATTTTTAAAATTGTATCTAAAGTTCTTTCATTTCCATCCTCATACCAATCTTAAAGTTTGCAAAGCGGTCGTGCAGGAAATCGAAGATGAAGTTTCCAAAGTAGATCCCGCCAAGAGAGTAGATGTCAGTGGTTTCAGATTGGATGCCAGTGGAAATGCAATTAGCAAAAGTGTTCCTATGGCCAAATCCGAAATGTTTTTAACTGAAGTCATGGAAAAGATTTGTGATAGAATGGAAGACTACTTAAGGGCCACCCACAAAAAGACTGGTAAATTTATGTTAATGAAAATTATGGTTGATGGCAAAATGAATCCCGAGTCAAGCAATGTCGACTTTATACAAGACGAAGATCTTAACAAAAGCCTGGGACATTACGTGAGTATAATATACATTTGTTATTATTAATTGATTAGTTTCTAAAGTTTTATTAATCTATTATATTTGTTGCATAGTGTCTAGAAATTTTGGAAGATCACGAAGAGGCATTTTTAAAAAGCTTCCAGTCACCTACACTGGACGAAAATTTAGACATACAAATTTGTTCCTCACAGTCCAAGTATTGTAAAGATGCTCCACTCCAGGAGGACTATGAATTTGATGATAAAGACGAACTGTGATTTTATATTGTTAATAAACTGCTTTAGTTACCATGCAAAACTGAAAACGTTTCTAAGCCTGCCTTAATAGAAAATGTTTAAATTAATTTATTATCCATGTTAATATTTAACATTTTATTTTATACAAACATTTAATAAATAGAAAATAAAAATTTATTGAAATTTTGTATATTTTTTTTTTCTAGAAAAGCTACGTAAATCAATGATAAGATTTACTTATCAACAATATAGTTTTTTGTACAAAACTGATACTTTGTTAATATGTATGTTCTGATTTTTGGAGAAATAAGAACAATCCATGATTACTTCTAAATTTAATTAAGAATCGATCATAAAGTGCAAAAATCTAAATAAAAACTTCTATAATTTTGTAAATACAGCATTTTTGAGAAAAAAAACAACAATACTGTGTTTTTTAATAATATGTGGTCAATCAGTAATAACTTCAACATTTAATCAAAAATCTATCATTTGTAAGAACAAAAATGTTTTTTTTTTAAAAATTTCTCTTTTTCGAATTTTGAAAAATATTCCCTAATTAATTCAATATAATGTTTTTTGTGTATTTTTAATAAATAAAGCAAAAAGAGGATTTAGAAAAATAAAATTATTAATTTAAAATAATTAATTTTACGTGAAAAACATTTCCAAAAGATGTAAATTTTTGTGAAAAAATATTTTTTTTTAATTATGTAGCCTAAATAGGATTAATCTTTAATCAATAAAAAAAATTTTCTTTATAAAAAAAATCGCGAGCTTTTCGAAATTAAAAGAAATACAAATTGAAATGTGAAAATCTGAAGACCATATGTAGGTCTATTTGTTTGTTATGTCTTGTGGAATTCATTATATACAGGCCTGTCACAGAATGCCATTCTAATCGAAAGTGGAATTAATTACGTATATCGCGAAAATTTCTTTCGAAATGCAACCACTTTCCGTTTTCATAGTGGATTTCTTTGTAATTATTTGTTTTTCTAAAATTTTTAATCAATTTCTATACCAAAAACTTCACTTGTTTTAATATAAAGAGAGCTGTGCCAAATCTTATATACCCTTCACAAAATTATACTTTAAAATAAAATTTTTAAATATTTTTAGGTAAACTAAATTTAAAACATTTTTTTTAATTAGCTTTTTTCGCTAATTAAAATTTTCAAAAATTTATGACAATTTTTTTTAATTTAAATAATTAAATTTATTAGTTGAAAAAATGTTATAAAAAAAAAATCGGGGTAAAAATTATTTTTATCGATTTTGAGAAAAATAATTGGTCTTATATACGCCGTTTTAAAGGCTTTTGAAATACATATCACTTATTGGATATCCATATTGTCTAAATTAATGAATTAGTAATCCTGATACATATAGATCAAAAATACGTCAAAAATCAAGGTTGTTCTGGCTTTTTCCTTATATCTAATTTGTGGGCCGACTGTCTCTATTTTAAATAGCGACCCAGCCGGAATAATTCCCGATATATGAATCATGTATGTTGGGCGCTGTCTGTCTGTCAATATACAGACGGACATGGCTATATCGACGCCGCTATCTATTAAATTCCAAAATATGTATATACACATCTGCTCAAAATAATAGATACACCTAATTGGAAAAAATTTAAATGGCGGTAACATTGAAAATTTCCTCGCAAGCGTTAAGAATACATCATATTATTAAAATTTCTATCTGGCAATGTCATGTCAGTCAAAAATCTGGCAACTATTTGCTTTCATGTTGATTTTTAAAAACGAATTTATTTGAATTACAAAAAATTATTTGCTCATAAAAATAGATACACATCAGTAATTTGTAATTTGTTTATATACAATTTTTTTTTTGTGCAATTTTTTGTTCCTATTTACGTGAAACAGTAAGTATAATTTAAATTTTAGCAACAATTTTATAAAAAATAGGACTCTTTTGAAGAAAATGGGACGAAATCATCATTGTACCGAAGATGAGAAAAAAATTGTTCAAACGATGAGAAATCAAGGAAAATCATTACGGGAAATAGCAAAGAGCATAGGAAGATCTTTACATTTTGTCCAAAATGCTTTATCTAAAAAACAAAAACGAGAAACTCGCGGTAGACCAAAGAAAACCAGTCCAGAAACAGATAGGCGGATCGTCCTTATGGTTAAAAAAGACCCTTTCATATCATCGAAAGCTATTTCTGCGGAGCTATGTAACGAAATCAGTCCACAAACAGTTCGTCGTCGTCTTTTACAAGCTAAATTGCCGGGAAGAATTGCCAGAAAAGTGCCACTAATGCGCCAAAAAAAATATATAGACAAGATTAGAATTTGCTAAAGAGCATTACAATGGTCCGGGTGTGAAGGCGAAAAAAATGGAGAAATATTTTATGGAGCGACGAAACAAAAATAAATTTGTTTGGAAACGACTGCCAAAGAAATGTACGCCGACCAAAAGGAAAAGAATTCCACGTTAAATTTACAAAAAAGACGGTAAAACATGGCGGGGGAAACATAATGGTTTGGGGTTGCTTTTCATGGAATGGTGTTGGTCCGATATTCCGAATAGAAGATACCATGAATGCTAGTGGGTATAGAGACATATTGAAAAACGTAATGCTTCCATATGCATCGGAAAATATGCCATTAATATGGACATTCCAGCAGGACAACGACCCAAAACATAGTTCAAGATTAGTTAAAAACTGGTTCTTGGAGAATAACGTACCTGTTTTAAGCTGGCCCAGCCAATCCCCTGATTTAAACCCAATCAAGGCGAATTCATATAAGGTGACCTCATCCCTACAACAAGTACAACAATACAAAAACAACATACATTTTGTTTTTGCTTTCTTGCCCAATCTGTCAAAAAAACAGCTGTGTATAAAGCAAGGCGAATTTAATAATAAACTGGAATTTAACAACAAACCAGTGAAAGATTTATATTTATTTTTATTTATTGTTTTATTTCTTGTGGAGAATGGTAATATTATCGATGAAGAGTTCAAACGCGTGGTGAACAAAAGAAATTTAATACTGGAAGCCAAAAAGTGTTTGGAACAAATACGGGAGTGTGGCGAGAGATTTACTCGGCAAATTTCATACCACTTCTTCCGACTTAGTTCATCTTTAGGTACGCGGAACAAAGTTCCACTTCCCTTTGGATATTTAAATTTACAATAAGTGCACACACGCATATTTTAAAATTGATTTTATTATTATTAATATCACTTTTTAAACTTTATGCTTTTTCTCACTTTTTAAATTTTTTGGCGCGCACTAGAAAGTAAACAACAAGCCAACAATTTTGACAGTTTGGGCAAAACAGCTGATGATCAGCTGGGCTAATGAGGTCACCTTATATGAATTCGCCTTGAACCCAATAGAAAACTTGTGGAGTGAATTAAAGATAAGGCTTTCGAAGGAAGTTTTCAAAAATAAAGACGATTTATGGGAGAAAACGCAAAAAATATGGTACGAGATTCCATTGGAGAAGTGTCAGAACTTGATATCCAGTATGTCCAGAAGAGTGGAGAAAGTTTTACAAAACAAAGGTGGATATACTGGATACTAGCTTTACTTTAATAATAAACTAATTTTTTTAAGATAAAATTTATTAGCTTTTGTTTAATAAGAATTTTTAAAAATGTATCTATTATTATGAGCACCAAATTTTTCCAAATTTAAGAAATTTAATTTACTTTATAATATTTATTATTAATTATGAAATATTTTGTTTTTGTTTTTTACTCTCCTTTTAACTATAAATAAAAATCGACTGAATTTTTTTTATAATTTTACAATATACCATTATTTTTTTTCGTTTTTAAAAAATAAATTTTGGTGTATCTATTATTTTGAGCAGATGTGTATATATTGTGGGATCGGAATGATAAACCGGTTTTTTCATCTTTGTAAACTCCACCGGTTTCGGTTTTTTTAACTTTTCGGATTTTTGACAAACCGGTTTTTGTAAGACGGTTAACCGGTTTTAATGGAATATATTTTCTAAAGCTCAATCAAACATATATGTATATGAAAAACTTTGATACAATTTTTAAAAATATTGATTTATTTTATAGAAAATTTTAGCATTTGACAATAATTCGTAAAAGATATAACATAATTGCATAAAGATAGAACTTTAAAAATTCAAAAATGCTAAATAAAAATTTAATATAAACCGGTTAACCGGTTTTTTAAAAGACAATAATCAAAACCGTTTTTTTTTAAACACACTTTTTCGGTTAAACCGGAAACCGTTTTTTCAAATTTGCCGGTTTTTTTGAACACTCCAATACATACATATACCATTGACACTCATGGTGAAGGGCATCAAAAGGATGTCAATTGGATCAAATTGGAATAAATTACACTGAATTTGAAGAACCTAAAACTAACCGAACAAAATGTGTGACAGGCCTGATAGTCTACTGTGTTTTAAATTTAATCCAAAAAAATACTGCGTTGTATGAAAAAATAAACTCAGTAAATATTGGTATTTTGTATGAAAATGTCTATAAAACTGAAAAAAATTTATAAATACTGCGTTTTTTGAGAAAATCATCTCAATCACTTCCATTTTTATTCAGCAATCTATATTTTGTATGAAAATGTCAATTAAACTAAAAACGCTTATAACTCTGTAAATATTGCGTTTTATGAGAAAATAAGCTCAATCCATGATCAAATTTATATTTTATGAAAATTCGATTATCTTTTTTCTTGTGATAAAGACGTCCGTAAATATTTAAATATTCTATAATTTTGTATTATTTAACTCTGAGGAGACGGTTTGGTTATTTTATACTTTTAACTTTTGCTTGCAAATGGAGAAAGAAAATTAAAAGAAAAATGTGAAAGTGTCCCTTCAACATTTTAAAAAGTATTTAGCATTATTTAGATATACATACATACATACCTATATAGAGAATGAAAAATGACACTAAATCTACACACATCCTTGCAACGTTAAATGAATTTCTTAAGGTCCTTTTTTATGAAATTTTTGTATCCTTTGATTTTTTACGCTTGTGCGTAATTTTTTAATTTCAAAAGGGTACAACAAAGTGAGTATGTATGTTGTTTTTGGTTGATGGAGTTGGTGGTGGAGTGTGGAAAGAACCCTGCAGTTATGCAAGTAGTCTATGTATATCTCGTAGACAGTAATTGTCACTAATGTCTGATCACTTGGCTGAATCCAATTTATATATTATGGGTCATTTCTGGTGCAGAGAGAAGTCAATTGGCTACTTTATACATCCCATGGAACCTATCGTAAAATCAGTTGTCACTTAAGTTTCTCTAAGTAATCTAGAGTGTAGTCACTTTAAACATTTATTTTGTACTGCACTTTTTTGTAAGTTTTATTTATACAAATTCGTTTGATATAATTCTCATACATTTTTTTTCTTATGTATACTGACATCCCATGTAACCTAGCGTAAGCTATAGTGAAGTCACTAAACTATAGGTTACTTAGGTGCACTAAAGTGACAATTAACTTCACTCTAGGATATATGAGATGTCATTTTACCCACCAGAAGTAATCTATTGGAGAGTTGTCGGAGAAGATTTGTTTACAAGCAATCGGTTAGTGGACTGTCTATGAGATGACTTTTTAATTGAGGTCAATTAGCACCCTTACATGATAAAATAACTGATCAAGTAACCAGTTTGGTAGCTAGTAAGGTAACTGACTCTGTGTAACCTTTGTGTGAATGCAATGCGTTGATTACTTTGGACCAGCTATCTGACGGTCTCATTGTAATCAAAAAGGGTCATACACCCGTTATACTAGTCACGTAGCTAGTTACTTAACTAGTTGTCACCCTAAATGATAGGTAAAATCACTAGTTCGTAACAGTCTCCTAGAACTGCTGGGGAGAATGTAGGAAAAAAGAACTTGTACAACGAAACTTTTGCGTAAAATAAATGTGCTTCTAAGCGTGTAAAAAGTGACTGTGTTTGAGTGTGCATATCGATGATGTTAAACTCTACATATGGAATAGATCAAGGATTGAATGGGTGAATGAATTGTTATTAAAACTCAGTTAGAAAAGGTCGAGCAGCCAGCTGCACCTGCTTTATTAAAAAAATCAAATGAATACGAAACATTATTCTAAACTTCTTTATTTGTTGTTGTTGTAGTAGTTGGCTTTTGCCTGTTTGACATGGAAACAGTGATGAGGGAGGATGATGATGGTGGTGGTGGTGATGTTGGTGGGGGAAGTATCTGTTTGCTAATCTAAACACTTGTCATTTGAAGTGGTGTGGCCATGTAATTGTCCGTGTATTTTGTGTATTCACCCTCCTTCTTTTTGACTTTCTTTTGTTTGCTTTTTTAATAAAAATACAAACAAAAAAAGAATCGTCATGACATCCTTGATGCGTAAGAGATGTAATAGTTACATGTGCGTGGATGTGTGTGTGTGTTTGGGAATGAAATTTTAATTAAATCTTGGAATAGAATGGGAAGGCATTTGTTGATATGTTTATTGCAAAAATGACGATGATGATGGTTCTATTCGTTTTATATAGATGATGATGATAAAAATGTATGATATATTGAATGCACGTGCTTGGGTTGCATTTTCAAACAAATGAAAGTTTGCGATTTTCATTAAAACAAATACTTCAAGAGGTTAAATTCATAAACAAATAAATTAAAATACTCTATTATTTACAACCTGTTTGGCTCAATAAAATTCTCATGTTTTTTTTATTCCAATTCACAACAGATGCACAAATTTTCTTTTGTTTATAAAAAATATTTTATTAACATCAGTTTTGAAACTGCCATAAATTTTATATAAATCCAAGGCATTTTAAATTAAACACTTACAAATAGGGAGCTAAATAAATCATTACCTCATTCGCTTAAAAAATAGGGACTTAAATTAGTTATTTCTATTAAATCTATTACATATTAGTGGAAACCAAACTTTGTATATATTTCTAATCTAGGATAAGTGCTGTGACTTCCGCTATCGCCTTTAAGAGATTAAAAGAAAGAAAAATGCATAATGAAAAAATATTTTAAATCAATTTTAATTAGATTTGAAGTAACAAATATGTGCACTTCCTCAGATAGATTCGCCGAGACCCTAAATAATAATGTTTATAAATAAATGATTTGTTCTAAGATTATATTAAAGAAATGTCAGCTAATATGAGTTGTTATCATTACAAAATTGGATTAAAAATTTAAAATACATACATACATATGTATGTATGTATATGTACATATTTTTGTTTGCTCTTATGTACTTTTAATGACATGTTCTCTTTAGTATTTATTGTTTACATATTTATATCATGACAGCACTCATCTTATAAAATCTTTATATCCGAAAAATTAACGGTAACGGATTAACGGTAAATTCATTTTGTTCCATTTGATTTTGTTAATGTTCTGATGTCGCGTTCCGGTACCTAAATTTAGTTGCTTTAACTAAAAATTGATTGCATCTAATAAACACGCTAAATATTTTATTTTGGTATCAAAGTGTGTCTTATTCGCGATCGTAACTACATCAAGCATAAATTACGATCATGACAACAGCATGTATTTTAATAATTTTTTGTTTGTTAATAAAATTATAAATATGAAAACGTTAAAATTTGTGTCTGCTCTCTTAGGCATTTCAAGTCTTTATATATAACAGTAAATATTTCCTGTATATCTTTCTCATTCCATGAAAACTGCTCTAGAAAGCCGATTTTGGCTTTTTGAAATGTCAAAATTGTCACTTCTGTATACTTTGTGTTATGAACTGTCAATTTTTGTTAGCAATCCTCAAAATATGGCAATACTTTAAATTTTAAAAAGGAATTGTGAAAGCTAAGTAAATAAAATGGATATTACAAATTATAATGATGTTAATAAATCAAAGAAAAATTGGTGTGCTGAATTGTTTATTTTATTTTTTCAGCTGTGTGTGTTGTGTTTTGACAGTTCTTACTTAGGTTTAATTTAATTAAACCAATTTAGTTTAAGCTAGGATTAACAAAGCATGTACACCAGCATTGGTTCATAGAGTCCCAGAATCTTTTGAAAGTCCAACCTGCTGCCTGATTATCTACATAATTGTTACTAGAGACCCATCTGTGACGTGAGTCCTTATCAACTCTGTGGTTTTCCACATCGATAGGGTCTACATGGAAGACGCTGCATTCGTCTGGGAGTCTGTATGACACTTTGATGTCCTCATCTACTTCATAAACACCGGCTCCAGTGCCAGATTCCACCTTGGACCCATCAGTGAAAACTTCAAGTTTGAGAACAACAAACAGAAGATTTCCTTACACAACCATATAAATAGTTGTGAAAATCAAATTTACATACAAATTTGAAGACATATGCATGTATTTTCGATTTCATTGCTATTAAACTTTCTCTTTTCAAGATATTTATCTCTGTATGTTTGTCTGTTTGTTTGTTTGTATCTGTTAATGCACGAACTCATTGATAAACGTTTATTTATTATTTGACATTTATTGCTCTAATATCCTTTACACATCAAAAGTCAGGGGCACCCTTTTATTTGTTTTCACAAAAGGGAAAAAGGAAATGTTTCATCGTTTTAACACTAAACACTCAACAAATGAAATTAAACAAAACAAAAGCACACTTGGATTATTTTTTTATTAAAAAAATAAATAAAAGAAAAACGTTTCTGCCAAGTGATGCTGAGTTCAGGCACTGGCCCATCCTTTGAAAATGACACTGACGATGATGACGATGCTGATGACGATAATAATACAAGTGGTAATTTGACAACAATACCATGAAATAAGGATTAATGGTATTTTTATGCTATTAAAAGGACAAACATATTAAAAAAAATTAGGGTAGATTCATTCATTCGTTCGTTCACTTTCTTTAACTTCTCTATCTTTCAGCTGGATTAACGAACAAGTGTGAGACAACAAGGACAACGTATGAATAGATTTGGATTTTGTATTTTTTTTATTTGTTTTTGCACAGAATTTAATAAAACGATTGTAATGATTGCCATATCATCATAAAGGAATTTGTATTACAATTCATAAGGGTCGCTGCCACACACATTGTTGTACTTACTTGGTTTGAGCAAAATATCCAAAACCACCCATTCATTCATTCATTCATTCGCTTTTATGTAGATTTCGAAAATATGTTTATTTCAATATACAAACAACAAAATTACCACCAGAGGGTGGTTTATTACAATGATTTAGCACACAAATGATAATGATGAACATCTGATGAACTAGGGTGGCCAGTCTCAGTTGTTATACATGTAGTTTATATTGAATATAAAACAAGTAAGAGAGCTATATTCGGCTGTGCCGAATCTTAGATACCCTTCACCCAATTATACTTAAAAAATTTTTAATTTTTTTAAAAAAAAGTTTTTCACAGATTTTTTTTTAAATTTTATTTTTGGAAAAATAATTTATGACAAAAAAAAAAAATTCGGGTTAAAAAATATTTTTCTCGATTTTGACTTAGTAATCCAGATATAGATCAAAAATAGGTTTTCCCGGTTTTTTTCCTTATATCTCAGCCATTTGTGGGCCGATTTTGTCGATTTTAAATAGCAACCGAGCCGGAAGAATTCCCGACATACATATTGATGTATGAATCATAAGTTATTTAGGGGCTACGGAAAATTTATTTCACAATATAGACGGACATGGCTATATCGACTTCGCTATCTATAACGATCCAGAATATATATACTTTGTGGGGTCGCAAATGAAAAATGTAGAAATTACAAACGGAATGACAAACTTATATATACCCTTGCCACTCATGGCGAAGGGTATAAAAATGATTCGGATATGGCTAACCCGTGTGTCACTTCAGACTTGAATTTCATAAAAATAAAACTTCTCAAAAATAGGTAAATTTATTCAAATATTGTACAAATTTTTTAAACATTAAAATTAATGTAAAAATTAATTCTTTTTTTACAAGAGCCCAATACCTTTCCACAGGCCGAAGTTTTGGACATTAGAGAGGATTAGCCTCCCGTGACATTATTGTTTCAATACAACTCAGGGGCCTTTTTTCCATAGTGACATAATGCCAAATCGGGACAGAAATATGATGGCACTATCTGTTGTCTTAAAAAAAAGTAAAAGCCCATTGTAGACATTCCGTAATATATATTTCTGTGTTTATCATGCCTGATCTCACAAATGATTGACTTATTTTGCCACAAATGCAAATCACTTGCCACACATGAAACTTCTTGGAAAACTTTGTGTGTTTGGTTTTTTTTGTCCGGTATAGTTCTCGAACATTACCTCGTCCATCATAAAAATCTTGACCAGGAAGTTCTGAAAAGTCTGCTAATATATAAGTTTCATCATCCATCACACAACTCGCTCGTTCTTATGCTTCTAAATTCTTTTCCGCATTGCGATCTGGATATTTCTGAACTTTATACGACTTAAACCCAGCATTAGCTTTGGATCTGCGCACAAAATGATCAGTACCGCAATTCTGTAACTTTTTAACGACAAAATTTTGTCGTTAAGAGATATTCCGAATTAAATTTTACCGATTATTTTCGTTAAAAATAGTCGGTAGATAACGAAATTTGTCGGTAGGTTAACGACAAATAAAATGTTCTAGTTAAGCCATAACGAGAATTGTTTAGGTGTTAGTTTTGTAACATAAATATTCGAAATAAGTTGTTTTTTGAAAGAACGATTGGTCAACTTTTTTGTGTTTGTTAGATACGGACTGATTTGGGTTTTTAATATAAAAATTAACATGCTTTAATTATCTTTTTAAGATAAATTTGGACATATATTTGGTCAATTCACAAGGTCTCTTATCAGTCATATTGTCATAATGTCCTAACATATCTCGTCTCAGCGGCTCGGCTTAACCGACTCTTAGGCATTCGGCGCAGGTCTCTGCTGGCTGGTTACGATAACACAATAAACATAGCATACATAGTAATACTGTGAAATATTAGGACATTATGAGACCTTGTGAATTGACCAATTATATTTATTTTGAAAAGCAATACAAACCACTGTGAAATATTAGAACAATATGACATGATAAGATTCTTTGTGAATTGACCAATTATATTAATTTTAGAAAATAATATTCGAATTTTAAGAGCAACTTTTATTTGGGGCATAATATCCATAATTAGCACATTTCTGGAGTGTATAATGTTTATCCCTATATTCAATTTCCATTTTTGGAAGGTTTCGCGAACATATTTGGGTGAGCTGATGCTTGATTTTTATATATAAATGCGATTATTTATTCACACGACTACGAATTTATCTGCAAACACGAAAAAATAGTAAATATTTTTATGATTTTTTAATTTTAAAAATATTGACATTTATATTTTTACCTATATTCGTCGTTAAAATTTATTACCGAGAGATATCGTTAACTTCAAATAGTGAATATTAAATTCGTTAAAGCAACCGATAGTTTTCGTTACTTAACGACATCGGTAGGAAAGTATAAAAAGTTACAGAATTGCGGTACAGATCATTTAACTTTACGAGTTACTTTTCTGATAGAAGTGTTCGGTGCTCTACGAAAGAGTTGTTCGACTTCTTTTGCCTTACCAATATCTGTTAGACCTTTTTGTCTTCCTTTCCTGATCCAGGTTTTCTTTCAATGTTCAAGTCTTCCTTATACTGTTTAATGGTTTTAGAAACAGAGTGACGGTGAACCTTCCGATCTATTGGTATTTTTTAAGTTTGGCAACCGAAACGAATAACAGCATCGGTAACGATAACGGTATCGGTATTAATTTTTTTATTATTTCGGTAACGGTATTTAAATTATATCGGTATACCGGTATAAAACTAATATATCGGTATTTATAAAATTTAATTACAATGCCGGTATAATATCGGTATTGAAACTGGTATGATACCGGTATTGATTTGCAATTGATACCCATATGATAACGGTATTGATACCGGTATGAACCGGTATTAGAGGAAACGGTATTTGTATACCGGTATTTTAACGAAATAATTTTTTCGGTATCGGCATTAATACCGGTACTCAATTTTAAACGGTATTTAATCGGTATCGGTATTAATATCGGTATCGGTTGCCAACCTTGGTATTTTTTTACGGCCATATTGGATTTTTTAGAAATTTTTTAATTATTTTTTCACGTACTTTTTTATCGGTGACCATTTTGACCGAAATAACAGTTCGACTGGAATCGGTCGAACTGACCGTCTCATATCCTGGTGTCATCAACTAAACATAGAATTTAGCCGTACATTTAATCAAACCAGATCGAATGTAATATATTCGTTGGTCCTAATAGGAGATAACGACATTTTATAATTGCAGATATTTCAGTAACGATATTTTAGAGATAGCGGTAGTTCACTTCTTCACTTTCATTCATGAAAGTGTATTTTATGAGTAACGTTAGCCAATGTGGCTTTAAAACGTTCAGATTTCTATATAAAATAACTGGCCACCTTAAAAATAAGGTTGACTTGGCTGTAGTTTGTAGTAAATAATATTTGATACGCTTTCTGGTAGAATTGGGTCTGGCTGTCTGTCTGTCCTTCCATCTTTCCATCTACTTATTTGTTTGTTTGGTGTTTTTGCTTAATGCCGTGTTATAAGCCGATTAAGGGATGCTGTTATAGAAAAAAATTCATAAAATTTATTGCAAAAGTAAAGAAGACAAATTATTTAATTACGTTTTTATTACAAATCCAAAATTGAAAAGAAAATGTATGGTTCCTGATCTTTGCTGTGTGTGTTTTTTTTTTCAGCCATAAGAAACTTTAATTTTTGCTGCTGTTTAAATGAGAAATTTAAACTTTGAATATAATAAATGCTAGAAGAAAATTAAAGTTAATTTCGTATGCTTTACAATGAACAAAATAAATGAATAAGTGAACGAATGGATGGATGAATGAATGAATGTTTAAACCCTTTTCTGTATTAAAGGGCTTTTTAAAGAAGAAATGGGTAAAAGCAGCTGAGTGTATAAACCATTGGATTTTATTTTGTCGTAATAAACATTCCAATGGGTCCACCAACTTAATTTCTTGTTGTTTTATATCCTTTTCATTAAGAGCTAAGAGCTGGCTGGCTGGATGGCTTAGACGTTTAATGGTTTCTTTTTCATTCGTTTTGTTGTTTTTGTAACGAGTTTTTGCTGGCAACTAAGAAAATATGCAGCTAAAGGAATAAAATTTTCATTTATTTAGTTTTTTTCTTCGTTGTTCTACAAATAATTTCTAAAACAGTTTAATGAAAGAATAAAGAATAAGAGAAAAACAAACATGTTTAGTTCGAGCTAAAACTTTATTTGGTAGAAATACAGAAATTCAATCAAGATAAAAATGTCCTGGTATGTTTATTACCGAAAGGGGTAAAGGACACACACTCCAGCACATTGCGAGAGTGTAGGGAGTTGCCTGCTACCTACCAAGTGTTGACAAGTTTCATTTAGATGTTTCAAGGTGTGGATACAGATAAAACTCTTTTCTATAGCATGTCCATTTTGTACAATATGTAGACAGATACTGACTGTTTGTTTTTGTGTCCACATTGATAAAACTCTTGTAAATACTTCAACTACATTTTTATCTTCGACGGATCATCATCGTTTGGTTTTTATATGCCATAAACTAAACTGAAACATTTTCATTCATTCATTCATTCGTATGATTTATTATGAAGGACATTGTTGAATACATATTTAATTAAAAGGTCCTGTTCAACATTTATTATCATTATTATTATTTAATGTGGTTTTTTCTTATGGTTATTTGTGTGTGTGTGTGTTTTATCTAATGGAAATGTATATTTTAATGTCATCACTAATTAAAATGTCCTTCCTTTTGTTTCTTTATTGGTTTGGTTAAAGGGTTAGATATGAATGCAGTTTGTTTAATGAGAATTTCAATAAAATGTTATTGCACTGTTTAAATATTACATCAAAATGCAGTTGATTAAAGATTAGAAGGTAAGACATATGCATTCTAGCATTTTCTTATTCATTCTACTGTTTTTGTTAACATGTCTATTTAGTTGGTTTCTTTTAAAAACCCTAATGAGTTTGGATAAGCAAGTTTGTAGCCATTTTATTTTACTATTAATGCATAAAACCAGTACAGAATATTTATTAATGAAAATGTATGTATGTATGTATGTATATACCGACGGCTTATTGATTCGTGTTAGATGTATAGCCCAATTATGAATAAAAATTCCCTGGGAAATTTTTCCCTTTTCTCATCAATGGAAAAAACTCCAGGGGAACAAACTCCCGCCGAATTTTATTCATAATTGGGCTCGTAGAGTTTTTCTTTTTTGCCGCACTTCTTAAAATTGAATAATTTGTTCTAGGCGGGAATTTCCGGGATCCCGGGAAATTTCGAAATGAATCCCGATTTCCCGGGATCCCGTAAATTCCCGCCTAGAACAAATTATTGAATTTTAAGAATGTAGACTACGTTGAAAATCGTAAAAAAGACTTTGGTTTTAAAATGTAATTCTAATTTAATAAAAATTTAATATAATGAAATAAAGTGACTCGAATTCTAATTTAATTTATATACAGTGATAATTTGTACAAATTATTACAAATTATCAAGTACGCGAACACAACTAATTAAAACTTGAAGAAAATCCAATAATATTAAGCAATTCAATTCCAAGGAAGGTGGTTTTATTCCAAAATTTTCGTTTTACTTTTTGTGAAAAAACAAAATACTAAAATATGTAATTCCACTTTCGATCGGAATAGAATTCTGTGACAGCCCTGAACATTCACGAGTTTTTGGAATATTATGAATAATGAACTTGTTATTGGTCTATTTGGGGTAAATCTTTTTTGTTGTATGAATCTTATGCATTTGTTTTGGATCTTTAAATATCTTTTAGAGAAATTCAAGTTCAAAAAACATCACATATAGCTAAGGAATAAATTCCCGGGATTTCGGGATTGAAATTTTTGCGTTATTTCCGGGATTTGTCGTCCCGAGAATTCCGGTGAAAAAACTCTAGTTAGATGTCATATTTTTTTTTACTTTTTCATTTGCTGGGTAATCAAGCCATTGACAACAACTAGTTAGCCAAAAACCTAAGTCTGTTGTCAAAAACCTAATTCATGAGAATGTATTGCATGTATTTTGTTTTCGTATCACCCGTATGTGTGAAAAGATAGTAATTTTTTTCTCTCTCCTTCCGTTCTATGCGTTTATTCTATGAATCAAGCTCTCGAGAAATCTCTTAAAATAATGAAATTTTTAAAATTTTTAGCTTTTATATATTTTGAAGCATTTGTACAATATAAATTTATTCAATGTATTGGCCATTGTCAGCTATGACCTTTTCCGATCTTTTTGGCAACACATGGATTCCGCGCCAAGAACGAATCAAGCCAATTTCGGATACTCTTTTCTGAAGTGAAGCGTATCCCAGAGAGAGCGTTTTGTATCGTTCGAATCAAATAGTAGTCGTGGCAAGGTCTGGACTATAAGGCGGGTGAGGCAAAACTTCCCAACCACTTCATTCTAAATACATTTTAACAAGTATTGCAACATTTGGCCTAGAGTTGTCATGATGGAATATTACGGTTTCATGTATGAGCGTTTTTCGGCTCGCCCGCTTCAAACGAATCAGTTGCGGCAGATTTCAGCAGCTCATAATAGATACGACCCTTTTGGTCACACCAAATACAGTTTATTACCTTAGCGACATGGATATAGATATTTGGCTTTGGTGTCGATTCGGCTGGTTGGCCGGTTTGCTATTTTTATTTGATGCTGTTTGATCTTACAAAACACTTGTAAGAGTACAAAACAAATATGTGCTAAAAAGTGATTACTCATTTTTGAGTAAATATTTGCCATGTGTGACCCTATCTTTAAAGCAGCATTTCAGATATAAAAAATGGTTTTCAAGGTCATGGTCGTACCCAATACGAATTGATGCTGAAAGACCTTGCTTTTGGATGAATCCTGCTGCTTGCAAACGTTTTGAAATTGCTGATAGAATAGCTCCCAATGATTTTGCAAGCTCTTGTTGAGTTTGACAACAATCTTCATGGAGTAATACCTCCAATTGTTGGTCTTCAAACTTTTTCGGCTGGCCTGGGCGATATTTGTCTTCCGTGTCACACTATAATGTTCAATAACTAAGTGAGAATAAATTACAGATATGTGCCCTTCAAAATAAGTTATTAAAAACAAAAACCGCCTTCAAAAGCTACGCCATCTATTGTAAATCCCACATTTTTAAGTCTCGAAACATAAGTAGTAACCCGTTGCAAAGTCTTTGTTATCCGAGTTAATTAACTTGACTAAAAAAAAAAACCTTGAAAACAACAAATTATTTCATAGATTAAAATGCTGTTTATAGTTAATCTCATATGTCTCGTACAATGAAACACACAAACTTTTAAATAATATAGTTAAAATTTTCTAGACCTTATAAGTTTAAATAATATCCATTTCCATTTCCATTATTACATTACAATACGGTTTACAATGGCTAGCTACTTTTTGCACACGAACGAACGAACATGTACGGCCTGTTATGCTAAAGAAGAAAATATCTAACTAAATATTTGCAAATAACTTTCAAACTTTTCTGTCTTTCTGCAACTAATCTAAAACGAGTAAAGTTCTTTAAATGAGAATTTGTAATGCCCTACACGAGAGTGTTCAAAAAGAAAATAAATTAATTTAATATGTAGTGGGAATTTTTAATAAATTTGTTTATACAATAAAAGCAATAGTTTTACCGGCAATAATGGATCGAAACTGAACTTTCGGAGCGCTCCTTTGGAAATGCTTGAATTTATTGTACCAAACACCATCCAGACTTAAGGAACCAAATCCATCATCTTATTTATGATCAATATATACAAAATGGAAGTCATTCACGACATTCTCCCTTAAAGTCTCAGAGAATTCCAACAAAGCATATAAAGTGCTGCACCAACTACTATAACCTGTGTGCCGATAACTCGATAAATAATTTTTCACAATATGCATCAATAATCTGCATTAGACTTGATACAGCATGCGGAATTTAGTAATACACTAAGACCCCGATTTGCATCATTTCTATTCCAAATTAATTCGTGCTAAATGGTTTAATGAAATTGCTAAGATTTTAAAGAAAATATAAAATAAAATTTGAATAAAGAGTGAGTCAGAAACAACATATGTATACACACTATTCCAGCCAAAACTTATTCTTGGTCCAACAAATTAATATTTCTTTAATCACGTTAGCTTTTAAAAACATGTCAGAATTATTTTATTAATATTTAACTGTTTTTTCGGTCAAAATGGACAGCAAAAAAAGTAAGTGAAAAAAAAAATTTAAAACTTTTTAAAAAAATCCAATATGGACTTTAAAATAGTAAAAGATTTGAAGCTTCATCGTTACACTGTTTCTAAAGCTATTAAACAGTATAAGGAAGACTTTAACATTGAAAGAAAAAATGGATCAGGAAGACAAAAAGGTTAACAGATATTAGTAAGGCAAAAGTAGTCAAACAACTCTTTCGGAGAGCACCAAACACTTCCATAATGCTCTGATTATTTTCTACGCAGAGCCAAAGCTGATGCTGGCTTGAAGTTGTATAAAGTTCAGAAAGTTCCAGATCGCAATGCGTTAAAGAATTTAGAAGCAAAAGATCACTCATTCTGGCAACTTCACAACTTCCGGGTTAAGATTTTTATGTGGCTGATGGACGAGGTAATGTTCAAGAACAATACCGGACAAAAAAACAAACAAAATTCCCCAAGAATGGAATCGAATGGAAATTGAAGCCATTCCGATACGATATACGATAAAATCGAGTCAGTTTATCTCTTTATATTAAATTTTTATTGAATTAGAATTACATTTTCAAACCAAAGACTTTTTTACGATTTTTAACGAAGTCTACATTCTTAAAATTGAATAATTTGTTTTAGGCGGGAATTCCCGGGATCCCGAGAAATTTCAAAATTAATCCCGATTTCCCGGCAAATGAAAAAGTGCGGGAAAAGATAAACTAGTGGCAAGCCATTTGCAGTTGTGGCAAAAGAAGCCAATCTACTATAAACACAGAAATATATATTACGGAGAGTCTACAAAAACAGCTTTAACCTTTCTTAAAACTGCGCAGAGTGCCTTCATATGTTTGGCCCGATTTGGCATCATACCACAATGAAAAATGGGACTTGAGTGGTATTCAAACAATAATTTCAACTTTGTGCCACGATAGGCAAGTCCAGAACTTCGGCCTGTGGAAAGGTATTGGACTCTTGTAGAAATAGAATTAAAGAACACGGGAAAGGTATCCCAGAATTAAAGAACACGGGAAAGGTATCCCGATTTTAAGCGTAAGTGGAAACTTAACGGAAGCAACTAAAGAATCTTTAATGGGAGGATTTCCGGAAAAAGTGGATAAATTTATAAATGTTTTAATTTTTAATGAATTTTTAAATACTCTTAACGATTACTAGATGCCGCATGCTGCTCAATTGTATCAACATATCTAAACGAAAAGCTCCTTTGGTATCTATCAAAATCCGTATGTTGAAATAATTATTACGATAAGAAATAGTAATCTGCCTGACCAACAACTAATTCTAATTAATAACTACAACTTAACGCCCTTAAACAATTAAATATATTTGGTATCTGCATTTCTAAATATTATGTCCTAATTTTTATCCTGCGAATTGTCCTTTTGTCACTATTTCTGTGGTTACAACATTTTCTCCAGTTGGGGAAACGAACCGAGACTTTATCCAATTTACTTTCCATCTAATTTGGAATAGAATTTTAGAAGGTACAATTGAAAATCATTGCATAGAGCATATCCCGCTTAGAATCAACGTCATTGTATTATGGAAATCAGAAAAATCATGTTCCAATACATATAAAGTCAAAGCCCATACTCAATTAAAATTGTCATCAGAAGAATTTACGCATAGCTTAAGTAAATGAAGTATAAATGAGGAGCTGCAGAGCAAAAGGTACTTTTTTTCTGAAAATTTAAACATTTTGGCAAATTGATTTTTTCTAGATTTCAATGGCCAAATATTATAAAAATACCAGAGACCGTAAATAACGGTTATTCAGAAAATTTGAAATCAAAAAATCACTATGTTAGAGTCAACGGAGACATATACTCTTATATACCAATAGATTCGTATTGACGTGATCTTTCAGAATATGTGGTGATATTAAAAAAATTATCCCAACTCCAAAGTTAACAGTTATTTTTCAACGTAAAAATAAAAGTTCCGATGAAACTGTTAAAAAAAGAGTTTTAAATATCCGTCATAAATAAAAGTCTTTTGAGGACTTTTATTTTTTCCGTCAGAAAAAAAACTCATTTTATGTAAATTGCTTGTTTTTGTATTGCAATTTAATAAATAATAAGGATATACTTTAATGACGATTTATTAAATTGCAATGTAAGGTGCTTACAAATAGTAATGATCTGAGCAACGACAAGCAATTTACATAAAATGAGTTTTATTTTCTGACGAAAAAAATAAATAAAAAATAAAATAAAAGACGGAAAAAATTAAAGTCCTCAAATGAGTTTTTTTTCTGACGGAAAAAATAAAAGTCCTCAAAAGACTTTTATTTATGACGGATATTTAAAACTCTTTTTTTAACAGTTTCTTCGGAACTTTTATTTTTACGTTGAAAAATAACAGTTTTAGATGGATTATTATTTTTAAAGTCACAAAATAACGGTTATAAAATAACTTTTTTGATATCCCTTATAACCATTACGGTCCCTGAAAAATACCAAAAATCAATTTGTAAAAAATTCGAAAAAGTGCCTTTTGTTCTGCGGCTCCTCAAATAAAGGCGTAATGAGATAATAGGAGGATTGATTGACCATTGGATTGTATTCATATGTGAATGAACACAATAAAATTATCTTAAAGAGTCGTACATCAAGCTGTGTCGGATTCTGAAAACATGATCCGTGATCGCTTCTATATTTGTTTAGAAATTTTCTGATATTTTCTATTGAATTTTGAGTTTTGAATTTGATAAATATACAATTTTCGTTATTGGTTGAACTTTAAATACAAAAATTCTTGAATAGATAATTTTCGTAATTGAAAACACTTTTTTTCATTTTTTGTGTTTTCAATTACGAAAATTATCTATTCAATAATATTTGTATTAAAGTTCAACCAATAACGAAAATTGTATATTCAATTGTCAAAATTATCAAATTCAAAACTCAAAATTCAATAGAAAATATCAGAAAATTTTGTTTTTGAGCACATGAATACTTGATTCAATTATGAAATAATTGATACCAGTTCAATATGTGATAAATGTTTGAATTGAAATATAGTTTTTTCTGTGCAATCTGAGATCGTTTAAAATGTTTGAAAAAATCTATAAAACTTTACAAATAGTTTTTAGATTTCTAACATCATCTAATGCAGCATATCCAACAACAGATTTAACATATCTACATTTGTTTTCTTCTCGAAAGTAGAAAAAAATCTATATAATAAAATGAAGTGTGGAAAACCATTTCAAAATAATTCTCTAAAGCGGCATTACAAAGGAAATGCTTTTCGTAAGCCATCTATGGTGGTAAAAAAAATGGAAAGAGGAAAAAAAAAAGATTCTGTTTTGGTTGAGACGACTGCACGCAAAACATAGACGTGGAGTGGAATTGTACTGAGCAGAGAGCAATTTGAACAACTTGTGTACTACTGATCGTATGTGGAAATAAAAAAAAAAAATATGCCATGAAATGAAGTGGAAGTTTTTTGCAAGAAACGAGGAATGAATGCTCGTAACAAGATCTTGCTCAATATAGACTTTTAACACGTGTGTTCGTGTGTGTGTGTGTGTGCAGAAGACAGACATGCACAAACAAAGCGGAATATAATGATGAATTACAATTTACACTCTATTTCAATAGAATTACGCTTAGAATTTGGAGTGATAGTTGGGTAAACTGCTTTCAATATATGGTCAAAATAGCAGGGAAGTTAGTTATTGTAGTTAGTTAGTATCGTACGAGTATGTAGCAGCTTAACTATTTTAGTCGTTTTTAGTTAGCATACTACTACAACTACTACTGTCACAGTCAGTCCTCTTACAATGCGTTGATGACAGTTTTAGATTCTGTGCTTTGAGTCGGCTGTAATATTGGTATGCTTTTCAAGGACTGGCTGTGAGTTTTAGGCTGGCGAGTGAATAAGTGAGTGACTAAGTTAGTCTGCATGCATACCATTGTTTTATTGCCAACTAATGATGGGGAGTTGATTTTGATTTTGTTTAGATTCCATTTTCAAAATTGCATTTTCCTTGTCAATCAGTCGGCCACGTCAGTCTGTTGGCATTATGAATTTTTACCACCCAAATGGAGGATTTTTCTTCTCTCATTCTTTAATTTTTGTGTTAATTTGTGAATGATGTCATTCATTCATTCTGTGGTTGCTACTTAGTCTATTTGTTTGATTTAAATGCTGAGTTTTTATTTGATTTTAAGTGGTTTGATTGCATTTCAAAATGTTTACCTACATTCTAAAGTTATTTTTACTGCAATATTTCATTTCATTTAATTTTAGTTTTTTATTTTTCTTATTTATTCAGTTAATCCAAAAGCATGTGCGTGCTTGGAGCTGGTGCTGGCGATGTTGCTTGTGTTTGGGTTTTTTGTCCATTTGTTAAACAAACATCTTGTCTGGTTTTACATTGAAGATGCATTTGGAATATTTAAAACAGGCCAGTAGCAATTAAGATAAGACATTAACACGCTGATTGTGTCCTGTCCAGTTGTTCGTCGATTGACGCATTTTGTGATTCGCTCAAGGTGGTCGGTCGGTCATCTGTTTCAGTTTCTACATACGAGTAGATCTTTTTGTGTGTTTACTGTGCGCGTATTTGTGTGTATCTTGGGTTTTTAATATTGTTGCACAAGTAGATTTAAAATTGTTTTTCAATACTAATTTATGGGAATTTTTGTGTTGCCTCTTCTCTGCCTCATTCATATGTATCCATGTGCTTGTGTGTGCGCATTTGGGAAAATTATAAAAACAAAAATTGTAGAATGTGAACAGGTGAAATGTAGATCAAATTTTAACTAAATAAAATTAAATTAATTAAAACTAAAATGCTATTAAATATTCACGATTTTCGTTTATAATTTCCATTTATCAAATAGATTCGAAGAGTATTATTTCGTTTACAAAACTATTTCAACTCAGCGCCATATTTGAAGTGCCAAACATTATAGTTTTAAGATCTCTTTAAAGTAAAACTAAAAGATGAACAACAACAGCAACAACCAAAATAACATCCAAAAGATATTGCCAAAAGTACTTATGTACTTCATAAAAAAAAAATGAATAAAAAAAACAGAAGACAAATAAAGCTTTAACAGTGGTACGATTGGGTCTTAACTAACGTAACATTTACAGTTCGAATTTGTTAAAGAATCTTTCGTTGTGAGGTTTGTTTCGTGTATTGGATATCATGAACACATATCTCAGGCTGTTAAAATTTTCTATTCTGTTCATTCAGACAGTATCTAAAGCTGCGTAATGTAATATACTTTTACAAGGTTATCAAATATCTCATCTTATCTAAATGTTACTAGCAGCATGTTGCTAAAACATATTTTCTAGCAACATGTGGCTAAAACATATTTTCTAGCAACATGTTGCTAAAACATATTTTCAAGCAACATGTTACTAAAACATATTTTCAAGCAACGTGTTTTTAAGACATATTTTTTGGGAACATGTTGCTGCAACATATTATTTATCAACATGTAGCGTGAAAATATGTTTAAGCAACATAATCACTGGCAACATGTTGCTAAATATATTTTCTGGCAACATGTTGCTGCAACATATTATTTATTAGCATGTTGCTACAACATAATCATATTTCCTAGCAACATGTTACTGAAACATAATCAGTAGCAACATGTTGCTGAAACATAATCAGTAGCAACATGTTGCTGAAACATAATCAGTAGCAACATGTTGCTAAGACATATTTTCTAGCAAACATGTTGCTAAGACATATTATCTAGCAACATGTTGCTAAGATATATTATCTAGCAACATGTTGCTAAGACATTATCTAGCTACATGTTGCTAAGACATTATCTAGCAACATGTTGCTAAGACATTATCTAGCAACATGTTGCTAAGACATATTTTTTGCAAAATGTTGCTTAGACATATTTTTTAGCAACATGTTGCTAAGATATATTGTCTAGCAACATGTTGGTAAGACATATTTTCTAGCAACATGTTGCTAAGACATATTTTTTGCAAAATGTTGCTTAGACATATTTTCTAGCAACATGTTGCTAAGACATATTTTCTAGCAACATGTTGCTAAGACATATTTTCTAGGAACATTTTGCTAAGACATATTTTCTAGTAACATGTTGCTAAGACTTTTTTTCTGGCAATATGTTGCTAAGACTTTTTTTCTGGCAATATGTTGCTAAGACCTATTTTCTAGCAACATGTTGCTGCAACATAATATTTATCAACATGTTGCAGCAACATATTATTTATCAACATGTTGCAGCAACATATTATTTAGCAAGACATTATCTAGCAACATGTTGCTAAGACATTATCTAGCAACATGTTGCTAAGACATTATCTAGCAACATGTTGCTAAGATGTATTTTCTAGCAACATGTTGCTAAGATGTATTTTCTAGCAACATGTTGCTAAGATGTATTTTCTAGCAACATGTTGCTAAGACATTATCTAGCAACATGTTGCTAAGAAATTATCTAGCAACATGTTGCTAAGAAATGATCTAGCAACATGTTGCTAAGACATATTGTCTAGCAGCATGTTGGTAAGACATTTTTTACAAAATGTTGCTTAGACATATTTTCTAGCAACATGTTGCTAAGACATATTTTCTAGCAACATTTTGCTAAAACATATTTTCTAGCAGCATGTTGCTAAGACTTTTTTTCTGGCAATATGTTGCTAAGACTTTTTTTCTGGCAATATGTTGCTAAGACATATTTTCTAGCAACATGTTGCTGCAACATAATATTTATCAACATGTTGCAGCAACATATTATTTATCAACATGTTGCAGCAACATATTATTTATCAACATGTTGCAGCAACATATTATTTAGCAAGACTTTATCTAGCAACATGTTGCTAAGACATTATCTAGCAACATGTTGCTAAGACATTATCTAGCAACATGTTGCTAAGACATTATCTAGCAACATGTTGCTAAGACTTTATCTAGCAACATGTTGCTAAGACTTTATCTAGCAACATGTTTCTGCAACATATTTTCTAGCAACATTTGGTTAAACATTCTATTTTCTAGCAACGTGTTGCGGCTATATATTTTCTATCAACTTATTTCCTATTAAAACATTTTATATTACATATTTGAATTATTTGAACATGTTGCAATCTTTTGTTTGAATTATTCGTTTTATTTGAACAACAGAAAATTCGAATAATTTGTATACCCTATTAGATAGGTACATACCCCATTTTGTGAGCAAAACAACACAAGAAAGATATTTTTGTTTATGAAAATTTCTAATATCTACTCGAGAAAAAACACAGACAATATGGATATCCAACGGGGAAGAAATGTCCCAAAAATGTCACCACCTTACCTACATGTTGCTGACCTCTCTGGCAACATGTTGCTAAACTCTCTGTATTTCCAAACTGCTTGGACTAAAATTGTCAAAGTTTTGGTTTTTCTCAAATTGTGAATGAAAGAACGACCGACCACTGTGCAAGCCGACAAAAAGCATACAAAATCCAAATAAAAAAGAACAGAACTGAACAAACAAACCAACTTCTCGAAAAAGTTCAATTTAAATGTTTGTTATATTCAGCTGCCTTTTAGCTGCCAGTGAGATGACTAAATGGCTGGCTGGTTGGTTCTTCATTCGTTGGTTGGTTGGTTGGCTGGCTGGTTGACTAAATATTTCGTTGCTGTTGTTTTTGTAGTTGTTGCTGCTGTTTAGTTGCAGCAAAACAGAAGCATTTGTGGAATGTAAAAACTTGGTTCCCATGACTCTACAGCCATTGGAAAATGTTCAAAAGATACCGAACCGATCCAAAACGATCTGCACTTTGTAGTTTTTGTTGTCCTTCCTTTTTTTTTGTTTTTGGTCAGTATTATTTAAAGATGTACATATGTATGTATGGATGTGAGTGAGCGGCGACTGTGTGTGTGTTTGAACGTTTCGTCTTCTTAAAATGTTTGGTTTGTATGATGAAGTTTCATTTTGTGTTTCAGTTTATAAGTAGTTGTTGTGATTGTTGCGAGTTGTTGCCGATTCTCAAAAAAGTTGTTGATGTTTTTGCTATTGTTGCAAGTAAGTATTATCGTATCGTGTTGTTTGTAGCACTGTGTGTATCAAATAAATGTATTGGGCGATTTTTTACTTTGTTCTGTTTTTATCAGCGATTTAAAACATCTACGTGCACAAATTTTAGTTGGTTCCTTCCATTCGGTTTGGTTTGGTTGGCCCGCTCTTGATGTTGTTGTTGTGATGGCTTGTTTTGTTGTAGTTGTTCTTCTTTTTTGAGTTTTGGGTTGTATTGGGATGCTGTTTGTTTTGTTTGCCGACGTAAATGAAGCTCAATCGGATCTGATAGATGATAAACAAAACAACAAAAAGTAGGTATCTTTTGAATATTCGCGTTTTTTTATGTATTAATGTATTTTTATATTTAGTGTGGTTTTGTTTGAATGTACAGTGGTTTCGAGGACAATATGAAATTAGATTTGAATTTATAATAAAGAATCTGAAATCCCAACCTTGGAAAGATTAAAGAAATAAAATATGTAAGTCCCTACATTTTGTCGTAGCAGATATTTACAACCTAAAATTATTCCAAAATTGTCAAATATTTATTATAACAATTAATGACGTTTGTGTTCAAGACAAAATTATTTTAGCTGAAGTCTAACCATCAATTTATTCACTAAGCGAAAAATTTTGTGTGTGCACATGAATTTGTCTTGTTTAGACACCTATTGTAAAAGCGATTAAAAAAACCAAAGGCCCTTAAAAAAAGGGATTCTTATATAAAATGTGTACAGGAAAATCCCGGTATAACGAATCTTACTTTAACGAAAATACGTTTTAACGCACGACCTAATTCCTAACATTAACTACCTTATATAACGAACATTTAAAATGTTATTCTCGATATAACGAATGGTGAGAAAACACAAACAAATTCAAACAAACGATCAAATTTTTAACATTGTCAACCTTATATAGCGAAGATTTTGAAAATTTTACGCTCAATATAACGAACAGAAAGCATAAAAACAAAACTACACAATTTCCAATTGTATTTCAGAAGTATCTAATTGTTTTTCAGAAAATTTCAAATTAATTTCAGAAATTTCCAATTATATTTCATTATTTTCTAATTTATACCTCAGAAGTTTCCATTTATACTTCAGAAATTTTTAATTGTATTTCAGAATTTTCCATTTGTATTTCAGAAATTCCCTTTTGTATTTCATTCAGACTTTTTAATTTATACTTAAAATCTTTCCAATTGTATTTCAGAAAATTCTAAGAATAGAAATATAAATGGCAATTTCTAAAATACTAATAGAAATTTTTGAAATTTAATTGTAAATTTCTGAAATACAATTAGAAACTAAAAGACAAACCAAAGAGATTTTTTAATTTTTAAGTAGCTTAAAATTTTGTATGACAACAAAAAAACCTTTGGAAATGTTCGATTCCTTATTGAACATTTTTGTATCCTCCTAATGCCACTTTGCAATAAGCCAGCCATTACTAAACTACTTCTATGTATTGCAGATGGTATGTACTAGGGAAGTTAATCATTAAAGTCATTGCAATTTTGTATGTGGAACTCAAAAAAAGGCTTTCCAAAACCACTGTTCGACAACGATATGTTTGTGAATTTTCAAAAATAAAAAAAAATGATGTTTTTAAAACGATTTTGTTTTGTACCTGAAAAATTCAAAACAAGAAAAAAGCGAGTTGTTTCGCGCCTCTCAACAATTTTTCCTTTAAAATAAAAAGTTTATCTTGTTTTCAAGATTCTTCGAAAACATTTTTCCAACTCGAATGTTTTTATTTGTGTTTGAGTGTTTTGTGTTTCATTGTGTTTTTTCCTCTACATTTGTACATTTGTTGTAAAATTATTTAATGAAAATTTGATAATTTACATAACTTTTATTTCGTAACTCGTGTACAACAACAATTCCATTCCAGCATTCGAATTGTTCTACGTAGTAGTAACTAGTAAGCTTTCCTCTACTACCCCTCCCCCATAAAATTGAAGAAATACTTTCTTTGATCGTTAACATACTTTGGTACGTCTTTGCCGCTTTATAAGTAAATAATTTCCTTTTAGCACAGTTGATAGCACACCAAGTATTATTTCATCCAATCCATACTTTTGTTCAAGTACCACCACGTATTTCGAAATCATTTTCATTATTGCAATTTGTCGCCGTTTGTTAAGTTGGTTGGTTGGTTGGTTGGTTGCTTGCTTGCTTGCTTGCTTGATTTTTTTTCCAGTCTGTCTGTCTTTCTTTTCATTATGTACTTTTTTTCGGGTAATATACTACTACTACCCGTACATACAACATTACAGATATTTTATTTTTTGTATTAACTTTGAAAAGTTTCTTGAAACATGCCTTCTTGTCGGTCTTTGTAAGAAATGTTTTAGACTTACACAGCCATCATACGTATGCACGTACCTTCATAAACCAGCCTATTTTTACGGCTACAATTTAGACATCTCTCTACTAAAGACAGTAATTTATTAATATGCAGAGCAAGATTTGTCCTTAGAACTAACAATTGGATAAATATCTAGGTTCATTATTAATTAAATCAGTTGAATTTGCCATCCATACAACTTACTCCTTATAAAATTTCAGAAACTTGGGTAATTTTATGCAATAATAGTTTGAAATTCAATAGTAAATTGTAAAAATTAATTTATAATGTCGTTAATAGAGGATTTGTTGTAAAATTACCATCTTTGTCTTGTCTTTGATACACATAAAGGGTGTTTCACCAAGTTATTATTTTACAAAATTAAATTTTCTAGACATATGTACCTACATTGAAAATGTATTCGAATTATTTTTGGATATTTGTATGATTAGATAAAAGGTCTGTTTTACTTTCCCAGTAAATACTTGCAACGAGAGAATTAAATTCTCAAAAATAGTAAAAAGTAAATGAACGCTTTTCCAGTAACAATTGTTTTATACACACAATTTTCTTATTTTATTCCTTTTAAAATGTATAAATACTCACATTTTCTTAAATTTTATTGAAAATTCTTTTCTTTTTGATATTTTTTCACCACAAAAATAAAATTGTAAATAAATAAACATTAACACAAAACATATGATATATAAGCTGAAATATAACGAGTTCAAAATAGAACTTGTAATAGTTTGCAACGATAGAACACTATCTAAAATGTATACGCTCTTGATTTTTTCTCTACTTGCAAGTTTTTTGAGTTAATGAACGCTTTTCCAGTAACAATTGTTACTAACTAGTAACAACTTTTAGTTATTGAACATAGCTAAATACTGATACCAAACTAAAATAAATGTCAAAATTGGCGCTGTTTGGAAAGAGGAACAAATACAGAGTGGACTAATTTTTGGTTAAGAAGTAAATTTACTGTCAAGTAATGAAATATCAAGAATTGGGCCAAACAATTCTTGGTGTATGATAAATTGGCTGCCTTGTGATTTACAGCCGTTGGACTGTTTTCTCTGAGCCCATTTGAAGAACCGGGTTTACCTGAGCAATTACAAACGACTTATGCTCTGAAAAAGCAAAATCTGGTTCAAAATTTTGACATTTGCCCGACATCATATTCCTTTCTATTTTACATTACAGTTAGCTGCCCTTTTAATGGCCCATATTTTAGCTTGAATAATGCTACACTAATTTGAATTCTCATGTTAAAATGGTCAAATAATATGTGTCAAGTTAAGAAATTGGATACGAATTGAAGCTGAGAGATCATCAAAGACAATTTTGTATGTCTGAAATGCTGCTTGAACGCTATAAAAGAAAATAATTTTTGCACCTAATCATTTCTTGCGATGAAAAATGGATCCATTAAGATAACCCAAAGCGTAAGAGATTGTATGTGAAGCCCGGCCAACCAGTTGAATATCAATGGTGCCAAGTGACCAAAAGGTTCCTATCTATTTTGAGCTGAAGAAATCTGGCCAGACCATCACATGAGCAGAGAACGTCTAGAATATGCAGCCAGACATTAAGCCGTAATATTCCATCACAACAACTCTAGGCCACATGTTACAATTCCGTTAAAAACTATTTAGAATGACGTGGTTGGGAAGTTTGTCCTCACCCGCCTTATTGCCCATGCCCCTTTCGAATAATATTTGTATCGATCGATGCAGATCGATCTTTCTCTTGGAACAGAGTACCCGATAATGGGTAGATTCGTTCTTGGCCTCAAAAGGTGAGCAGTTCTTTTGGCTCGGTTGCCAGAAAGATGGAAACAAGTCATATCTACAAATGGCCGATACTTTGAATAAATTCATATTGCAAATGTTTCAAAATAAAAGCTAAAAATTTTAAAAAATCCAGCATTTTTAAGTCATACACCAATACTGCATATGGGGTATATATAAGTTTTAACCCGAATTTTTTTCACCAAAATTTTTTTTTCGCTAAATATTAGAAGAAAAAATTGGAAAAACAGAAAACAATTTAAATTCCAAAAATTTTAGAAAAACAATTGGAAAAATTTTTTTTTACAAAAAATGAAAAAAAAAAAAATTTTGTTTTAAATTTTAAATATTTTTAGGTAATATTTAAAAATTTTATTTTGAAGTATAATTTGGTAAAGGGTATTAAAGTATCCAAAACCGAAACCGGTCAACTGGTTTTTTCATCTTTGGAAACTCGACCGGTTGCGGTTTTCTTTAACATTACGGTTTTAAGAAAACCGGTTTTTGTAAGACAAAAAAGCTCATTTGAACATATTTTCGAAAAACTATGATAGCATTTTTAAAAATATTGATTAATTTTATAGAAAATTGTAGCATTTGACAATATTTCGTAAAATATATAAGAATTCAAACAGTTAAATTAGCATATTTTTCATATTGAATAGAAATTTAATATAAACCGGTTAACCGGTTTTTTGAAGTCAAATTCGAAACCGAACAATCGGTTTTTTTAAAAGATAAAAATTGAAACTGGTTTTTCCAAAAACACACCTTTTCGGTTAAACCGGAAACCGGTTTTTTGGACACTCTAAAGGGTATATAATATTCGGCACAAGAATATAGCGCTATTACTTGTTTTTTTTTATAAAATATAATTCTAGTTTTAATTAATTTTTAATTGAATTAAGGATGAAATTACCGTTATAATACTGTTACCATAAAACAGCAAATAACGGTTACCGCTAAAATACCAAAATTATCCAAATTATCGTTACCGTAATATTTGAACCGTTTCGAATTGGTAGCAAACCTTGCAGTCGGACTCACTAGACACAGTTTTAAATCATTGTTATTTAGATTGCTTACAGTTTTCTACAGACTCACATAACATTTTAAAATCCGATAGAGTTTGCTCTACCCTAAAATAACACCTTCCGTCGGAACAACCTGTGCCAGAACAAAAAATCAAACAAAAACCCATTTATAATATTATTTAGGTATGGCTGTTGAAGAGTTGCCGTTGGCATCCATCCTTTTGTTTAAAATTGCTGTTTTTTTTTTTTGCTTCATTTTCTATTTCTTACTGCTACTGCTACTGCCTCTGTCATATTTTCCGCTTTTGCTTTTAAGTGGTTAAGTTGGTTTCCGATACTCCAGTACTGTCTTTCTATTCGTCTTGTTATTGTTGTTGCCATGGCGCATTCACTCTTCGCAGAGCGGCAGGCATTGTGTCAATATTGTTGTAATGAATTTGTTAATAAAAAATATTTTTCTTAGAAAATTATGTGAAAATTCAGTGAATGGAAAAACAATAAGACTCCAAACAACCGCACTCTTTAGCTGCTGCTAAACTCCCTCCCTGCTATTCGTACATGAATATTCGTAAAACACAAGAAGGAAAACATAAAGGTTTATTTCTTTCACTGCTTTTCGGCTTCTACTTTTTTACATGTTCTTGGGGTTTCCAGTTAAATTGAGTATTTTGAATTGGAAGTTTTTTAAGCAGTAGTTATTTAGTTAGTGTTTTACTTTTCATTATTTTGTTCTGTTGGTTTCTTGATTTGAAATCTTGGCAAACTAATGGTGTGGGTGGTTGGTTGTCCATTATATTAGTATAGAAAAATACCACATTATACTTTATAATAAACTTTCTAACTCAAGAATTATTTTGTACTTTAAGTTTTTTGAAAATAATTTTAAACATTTTTACATTATGAACACATAGAATAAAATAGTAGGGTTTTTGTGAAACATTCACATTCAAACGTATTTTAATCCTTGCTACTCTCTGTTACTAATTTGTTTATTAAGCACATGATTTTTGATTATATGGACCACATGGATGTTTTGTTCAAATTTCGTCATCTGTCATCTTTAGTTGGTTTTATTAATAAGATAAAATACATATGTAAGAAAAACGTTATTAAGTCAAAAAAAAAAATAATGCTCAAAAATCTTGACGCACTGTTGTTGCAGTTTAAATAGATATAATATGATCAGGCCATATTAGGTTGGTGCAACTTCGGCATCTTTAATTCTATGAATAAATAGTGCTGAGAAACATAAACAACATTATTCAGGGCAGTTAAATATGTCATGGAGGTCATGGAGTCAACTTATAAGTCCGACTTGCTAGCGTTATCCAACGACCGCGATATTGTTGATATTTCAATGGATCTCGTTCAAAGCTGCCGTATATGAACGGTTCTCTATGTGAATGCCGTACCTGATATTCCTCAGGGATGACACCAAATGTATGATGTTGCAGCTGGGATGACTCCTCTGATGACATTCGAGGAGGAACTGTGTTCGTTTTTGTATGTTCCATGACTAAGATAACCTTCGTTTCCTCATGTGTCAGATTTTCCTATGTTATTTGCATCCTGTCCGTCACAGTCCTTAAAGCAGCATTTTGGAGATGCCGTTTTGTATTTACCTACGTAATGGCCCGCCATATGAAATCAGTTCTACTTCTTGTGGAGGTAAACGATAATGTTGTTGGGCATTGTAGACTGCAGAATATTCCGAAAGCCTTCGACAGATCTAACGCCACGAGTACCGTTTTTTTTCACAGTGGATTAAAGCCCTAGTATGTGATCTGAGTGGCAATGGTGGTTAATGCGATGCTGAAACAAAGCATTTTATGCTTCCCAAGTTTTAGTTTCATGATAACTTTTGAATGGTTTGGCAATGTTTATGGTCTCTGCAACTAGGAGTTGGCGTGTAAATCCCACACTGGAAGGTTGTGAAGTTTGCGAACGACACATCGTATGTCTCTATCAGGCTGCTCAATGAAAAGTTTAAATAAGGAACGCAAGCACCGTTCCGGGTCGGATTTATTGATATCAGCAAACTTAATCGCAGAATTAATGAAATAGTTTCTTTTTGGGTACTAAAATTGTATTAGCCAATCTAATCGGGAATATAAACATCCTTAGGTTTATTTTTTTTGTATAAATTTAGTTTGAACTTTATTTGAATTCAGTATTATCGATCTGATATTGTAATAGAAGTGTTTAGCGTTCTTCTTGTAAAACAAATATATAATATCCAGAACAAAATATATCAGTTCCTTAACTAATTGTAGTTTGTCTTTGCGGTCAATGGTTTTTGTTTGATATTGTCATCTTCAGTAAAAGTTTTATGAAAGCATTAAAAAACCAATAACCCTTCTTTATAACGAATCTAGAACTAGTTATTTCATTAATGTTTGTGTTCAAAATTATCGGGGATATTATTATTCATTATCATTATTTTACAAGAAAACGTTTGAAAGTCTTGAACAATTTATTATGATCATCATTAAATCCTTAAAAAACTTAAATTTGTTTCGGTGTACACAATAATTTGTTCCAAGATGAGATGGCAAACGATTCCTACATCATTTATATCAATATATTCAGGATGCTTATATTTACATAGCGGAGTCGATTTAGCGATGTTCGCTAAAGGTTTCCCCAGATAACCTACGGGCTATTAGGAATTTCTTTATAAGCTTTGTGATTTGTTCCCAATCGAATAATTCGAAAATCAGTTGACACCGAAGAATTTTTTTTTTTTCGGTCATTTAGACTGAATTATGATTCAGCCTTACTAATCTGTTAGACTTTGGCTGTTGTAAATGCAGTTAATCTCTGTGTATCACTGATGCAGTGATCTGTAAGGTTTTCATCTGTCAATCACTTGCATTATAAAACGTGTGATGCTAAATAGGATTTTTGTGTAAAACTTTTATTATGCTGCAATATAACTGCATTGAGATTTTCTATTTTAAATTTTTCCAGATACCGTCCATTTGTATAAAATTGCAGTTGAACCAAATCATTAGTTTATTATTGACTCTGTATTTACGCTGCCAACGTCGCGACGCGTCGGCAGAAATAGTCAAAATAATAAATATTTGTATTTGATCGATAAACAACACTTACATCTCGATTAACGTTTCACCTTTTTGTAAAAGCGCGTATTGTTGTTGAACATGTGTAACCCAAATGTGTACGACTACGACGTTCTACAGCCACACACACACACACACTCGTTCTTGCAACATCAAGTACATACAAAGTATTTTACATTAAACTACTCGTATTTACATCTTTGCCACACATTTTCAATTTTAAATAAATAAAACATACAAAAAATGGTTTAATTCAATTTCAGCAAAGTCAACTTACAGGACATGTATTTACTCGTACTTGTGAACGAACATATTCTGTGAGTGAGTCAGTGTATGTTTGCAGTATTGATTGTTGGATTATAATGAAGCAAGTAGAACTCAAACTAGTCCAGCACTTTTTCTTTTGCTTTTATTGCAACTACGTACTCGTATAAAGGGAACCAAGGAAAACTAAATTAATATGCGTCTAGTACAAATGCAAGAGGAAGGCAAAAGAGGGAGAGGAAACCAAAGTAGCCTTGAAACCACCATATTGCCAACGTCAAGGAGTGTTTGTTAGTGGATGTAGTTGTGGTTGTAGTTGCATTTGCAGTTGAAGTGAATGTGTGTTTGGAGGCATGAGTGGCCGTACGAGTATAACATCTGCTGGCATCTTCATTCAACCATTTACAAGGTATTTAGATTGTTAGTCTAAGAAAGAAACCGAAAAAGAAAACCAGTTGTTATTGTTGTTCGTATTGCTACTAGTGGCAGTACATACATACATACATAGTTGTTTTTATTAGTTTGACAGTTTAAACTGGGTCTCTTTCGATTGCTGTTCTGGTCTGTTCTGTTCAGTTCGCTGCTGCTGCCGCTTATTTGTATTTAAGAGGTTATGAGCCACTCACCGATAATTTCAACGTTTGTTCGTTTGTCATTTTCCATCCATGCCGATGTCAGGAGTAGATCAATCAAATGTTGCATTACCTCACAAAAGCATTTAAGTTCGAGGCAGCCGATCATTGCACCAGCAGAGCAGAAAAGAGAGACGCGCAAAGCGTAAATGTAGTCAAATAGCGGCTTAAAACTTGGTCTTTAAAGACAAATCGTTGCGCAAAATAATACAAAAAAAAAAATAAAAATTAAAGAAAAAAACATAACGTACATTGACAAAGCCAAAGACAAAAAAGAAGAATTATAAAAAAATAAACACATTGCAGTTTGCCAAAGCAATAATGACCAATCGGAAGAATCTTAAATGCATCTTTACGTTTGTGCACGTTCATCCGGTC
Source organism: Calliphora vicina (assembly GCF_958450345.1). NCBI lineage: Eukaryota > Metazoa > Arthropoda > Insecta > Diptera > Calliphoridae > Calliphora > Calliphora vicina. The sequence goes on from NC_088784.1 coordinate 111,358,143, forward strand.
TACAAAAATAAAAGAAACCAAACCAAAATAAAAAACACAACATCACTGTTTCTTTCGACCGCTAAATGCAAAGAAGAAAACACAACAACAAAGAACACTTTACTCTCACCTCTAGTAGGGCGACGGGCTGTTTAATAAATTTTAATTCTTTGTTCCAAGATGTGATAATGATGCAAACGATTCCTATATCATTTGGAAAAAAAATAGTTTTTACGAGGTGTCAACCTTTGACCATCGATATATTCAGGGGGGTTACTCCTTAATTCGAATCGAAAGGAAACCTTTTCAAATTACAATGTATTTAGCACACATTTTCGAACATTTTCGTTTGCTCAGGATCCTTATATATAGCGAAAACGATTTTGTAAATTCGCCTGTCCGTTGAAACAGGTTTTCCCAGATTTCTTCATACATTTTCGTCTTATTATTTTTGCACAAATAAACCCGATTGGTTGTAGATTGTTCCCAATCGAATAATTCGATTATATCCATTGAATAACGATTTAAATAATTGAATTTTTCTTAGCCCAACTAACATTATTCAGCCACAACAGAAAAAATTGGAGAAAAAAAAAATGAGAGGCCGAACCGAGCCGGTACCTAAACCATCGTTTCTTATCGGCACTCCGAGAATGTTCTAATAAAGTGACTGAAAATGTTTATTCCAATCAAAATTAAGTGAATTTAACTAAAGAATACATTTTTTCGTTTTATTTTTTGAGATAGTTGTGATTTTTGTACAGGCTTGTAAAGAAGACATGTTCCCATTAAGTATGGAATAAAATATCCGTCAAATGACCCCCACGGTTCTAATGACAGGCCATTACACTTTTCATGAAATTTTCCATAACTTTTTTATAGTGATGTGGTTGTTTCTCATCGATGACGCGTTGAATCTCAGATTTGAGTTCAGGAATTGTTTCTGGTTTATTCGCATAAACCCGAGATTTCATAAAACCCTAATGGAAAAAATCGCACGGCATTAAATCGCATGATCTTGGTGGCCAGTTAGCATCATAATTTCTTGAGATAACTTGTTCTGCGTCGTCTTGCTGAAACCACATGTCGTCCAGTTGAGGCCACAAGAACTCCGTTATCATGTTCCTGTTACGAATGCCGTTCACAGTTACCGCATTATCGGCCGCATCTTCAAAAAAGTAAGGCCAAATCAGGCCGCTTGACCAAAAGTTGCTCGTTTGTTTCTCATGGATTGCATGAGGATTTTCTGAGCCCCAAATTCGACAATTTTGTGTATTCTTACGAATAATTAATCGAACAATTTAAAAATGGCCATTTTCGAATAACGAATAATTCGAACAATTTTATGTAGAATAATCGAATAAAACGAATAAATGTTCATATATATTTAAATTTATTAAATTGCTTAAAATTTTTCATAATTTCAAATTTAAATAAGTAATAATGACTCACAAAAATTGTATTGTTTCTGAAATTAGACAAATAACTAAAGACAAAGGGACTTTCGATCACTGTAGATGAATGTTCCGATAGCTCATTCTATAAATATATAAATATTACTGCAAGAAGTTACAATTATAAAAACAAATTTTTCAAAATGTTTAAATTAGGACTTGAACCAAAGAAAAATAATAGGTACGGAATAAAATATTTGTTATTTAGCTTGCGAAATATTAGATTAATAATCAAAATTTTAACTTAGATTAAAGTGGAGTTGAATGTGATGGAGAATGTGATTTTGAAACGGCCGTGGAAAGTGATATTGAGGATGACATTTATAAAGATTACATTGAAATAGATGAAGGCCATGATCTTAAAATATATGTATATAAGTGATGTTATTAACCGCGTACATATGTGTTGCAAAATATTTAATAAATCGAATGATAAACACAAATATTGCAAACTAACGTTTTGCTGCAAGAAAAGCATGGAGTTCGTCTAATATATGATTTTCAACATCGTTGAACATCTTTGTCTAACATGGTAATAAATTTTTAATTGTTAAAAATAATTTAGAAATAGTGAATAATTAATTTACTAAAAAATTAGTTACTCAATTTAAAACCCGAATTAATGAACGACATAAAAAAGTTCTTAATACGTTTATATTGTATTTGAATTCAGGATCAGTCGAACTAGCTCAAATTTTTTAAAGCATAGCTCCAAAACGGAATCTAAAGGGTTTGCTAGTCAATTGTTTTGTAGATTGTTCTGGTGTTAATCTGATCAGAATGTTTCTGTTGAAAACTTAATGATGGACTTTGTTTTCGAATGTTTTTTTAACATTATCAATACTTGAATTGTTATTTTTAACGTTATTTTTTGTTTTTCTTTAACAATAAAATATTAAAAAACCGACATCAAAACTTCATTCTTTATTTTTTTAAAAAAATTAAATTATTCGAATAATTCGATTAATTTTAAACGTGTGATCGAATTATTCGAATAATTCAAAATCTCTTATTCGTTTTATTCGAACAAGAGAAAAATCGAATAATTCGAATACCCTATTCATTACCCATTGAACGAATTGCCGGCGCTTTCCATGGTCTGCTGAATTTTGTACGCATGAAGGTATTTTGTCAAAATTCGCTGGGTAGTGCTTCGTGAAATTTGATGTTGTTAAGAATTATGCCGGATTAATGAATTCTCGTTTACAGCAGCAATATTTTCAAGAGACCGACCCCACAAAGTATATACATATATTCTGGATCGTTATTGATAGTAGAGTCGATATAGCCATGTCCGTCTGTATGTTGAAATCAACTTTCCCTAGCCCCCAAATAACTTACATACATAATATATCAGGCTATTTAAAATCATGACAATCGGCCCACAAATGGCTGAGATATAAGGAAAAAACCAGAACAACCTCGAATGACTTAGTAATCCAGATATAGATCCAAAATAGGTGGATCTATATCTGGATTACTAATTCATTAAAATGGATATCTAATAATAGATATTTCAAAGACCTTTGCAACGGCGTATATAAGTAATTCGGACCTACAATGGGTCAAAATTAAGAAAAATATTTTTTACTCCCGATTTTTTTTTTCACCAAATATAATTTTTTGATTATAAAATTTTGTTCACTAATAAATTTTATAAATTTTTTTTTTTAAAAATAATTGGAAAAAAGAAAATTAAAAAATTTTTTTTGCCATAAAAATTTATTCGTTATTTTTTTTTCTTAAATTTTGTTTACCTAAAAATATTAAACATTTTTATTTTAAAGTATAATTTGGATTCGGCACAGCTCTCTTACATGCTTTATTTTAATTTTCAAAATATGTCTCGTTCATAAGCGTATAACATTTTTGATTAGGATAACAGATATATCTAGTGATTATAATTTGGCATTGAAAATCGGCATATAAATGGCTGGAATATGATTAGAATGTATCGCGGATTGTACAGAGAAACATTGAATATATGCATATCAAATAAATAATATTTCAAAGGCCTTTACAACTTGCCATTTTGTGTTAATTACTACCCGTAGTTTTTGAAACACAACATTTCCTTATATGTACCCATAATTATTGAAACTAATATAACGACCCGCGTAACATCAAATGAACGTTGAAATTGTGTCTTTACTAAGCAACATTAAACAAAAAAAAAACTTATTTTAGTTTGTGCTGGGCTTAAATGAATGCGTTTTTCCAATGACCACCGCGATAAGAAAAACTGAAATTAATTTGAAAATATTTCTTGTTCGGCATTTCGAAGAGTTTTTTTTTCTTTCTTCTACTGCTTCGTCTTTTTTCACTGTGGTTGTTACAAAACCTATTCGGTCTTTGGTGAGGACTTTTTTCCTTTGAATGGCGGCTTTAAAGCAAAAGAGCACTAAGATGTCAGGTAGAGACTGGACGTTCATTTCAATGCCAAAAAGAATTTGTTTTTTTTTTTTTTGTAGTTGTTACTTACGTATTTGCCAGCATCAGCTGCAACACTACTGTGGCTAATAGTGCCAGTGGCAGTGACGTGTTTCTTTCAAAAACGTTGACATACGATTGGCCATATTTTACGCTATTCCAAAAAGCAGCTAACTCATCATGACTTTCTCATACGTTCCATGTATGTTTGTTTGTATGTATGCCATTATATGTAGATGTGTGTTTGTATAAAATTGGCATAGAAGAAGTGTGGTAATGGGAACAATGTCATTTCAAATTGATTGGCTTTTAAAATCCTAGTTGTGAAGGAAGCTAATTTTTTTTTGCAGCCGCATCATCTATCCTCTACCTCTGTGGTTGTGCTACTTATTTGTCCAATGCTCTCCATAGTGTCCTTTCTAATTGTATTATTTTTTTTTTATATTTTATTTGTCCATTAAAAATTAACAACAGCAACAACAAAAATTTCACAAAAAAGAAAATCAACCAACAATCTTAAAGTAAAAAAAAACCAACATTTAACTATGAACAGCGGAAAACTTAAAAGTGCAAAAATGAACGAACATGAGGTTAAATAGTTGTCGATCGATGATCGTGATCTGTGGGAAAACCAAAACGCAGTTGAGAGTTGAAGCTTTGCCGCACCTTGTTGTCTGTGCTATTGAAATGGGTGTAAGTTAATACTTATGTGAGTGTGTGTGTAAGACCAGGCGATTATTGCGGGATTGATTCAGTTTTAGGCTCCTACATACGAGTTTTATTATGGAAAAAATACTTTAATTAAAAATTGTAACAATTCAAATCACACAAATGACACAAAAGTCCAGTCGGAGTTTAAAAAAAACGGTCATGATGTTTTATTAATTAAATTTAACTTTGTTGAATGTATGCACAGAATTTTTACGGCGATTTGAAAAAGAAAAAAAAATACATTTATGAAGAATTTAAAAAAATAATACAAAAATTTTCATATAAAACGCCGTGGAAGTTGCGTTCGGTGCTGCTTCCATGTGATGGTCTGGCCAGATTTCAGCAGCTAATAATAGATAAAACCCTTTTGCTCCCACCAAATACAGAGTAGCTATGGTGTCAATTAGGCTGGTTGGCCAGACTTCACATACGAGCTCTTACGCTTCGGGTTATCGTAATGGATCCATTTTTCATAGCAAGTAATGATTCCGTACAGAAATGATTTTCATTTATAGCGTTCAAGCAGCATTTCAGACATAAAAAATCATCTTTCAAGGTCTCTCAACTTCAATTCGGATGGTTGGAAATTTCCCTGCTTTTGGATGAATCCTGCTGCTTGCACACGTTTTGAAATTGCTGATTGAGTAGCTCACAATCAATCTTCATGGAATAATGCCTCCAATTCTTGGTCTTCAAACTTTTTTGGCTGGCTTGGGCGATCTTTGTCTTCCGTGTCAAAATCACCACTTTTGAAATAGCTGATTAAAGAAGTAAAGCAAAACTTTCCGCATATGACGCTTTGTTGGTACAAAATTCGACATTTTCGAAGCAAAAAAAACTTTGTTGTTTACACTATAATGTTCAATAACTAAGTGTGAATTATTAACAACAAAAACCGCATTCAAAAGATACGCCATCTATTCATATTCCCACATTTTTAAGTCATACACCCAATAAAATTCGTTTAATTAAGTAGAAACCCCGGTTAACCCATTTATAAACACGTAATTTCGGTTTCTTGTGAACCGGTTAATTTAAAATGTGGATTTTAAGTTAAACGGTTTTTTAAAATTTGGCACTAAAATCTATAAATTTCATATTTTGGTGTATTTTTTATTTATTATTTATATTATTATAATAATTATAACAAACTTATCGCTCATTTGCTGCAACAACGTCATAACTCAAAATCCGGGTGTTTTCAACTGAGTATTATTAAATATGCGCCGTTCTTTAGTCATTCATATAGTTTTATCAGTTTTAAAAAAACTCAATTATTTTATATATGAGAGTGTTTTTTTGGTTGTAAACGTCAAAATAAAAATTCATGTTTTCTTGTATATTTGACAAGTAAAAATTTGAATTAAATACAGATTATAAAGATATTAATATCTACTATTTAAATCAGGTTTTATTTCTGAAATCGCATGACTTGTTGAAAATTTATTTAAGAAATAGTAAAATGTCATTAAACATTCGAAGTCGTTTTTCTTGAAACGACTATTTTTGAACGTTTTTATGACGTTGTTGCAGCAAATGAGCGATATGTTTTTGATTTAAAATCTAAATAGTAGAGGACGATGATTTGACTTACTTATCAGTCTGTTCGTTTGCATACTACTTAGTTTAACTATTTTCAAAAATAGTAAAATCTTGCAAGCAAACCAACAGACCCAATCTTTCGGCCTCTGATGTTGTTAGATTGCGTAAAATTCTAGAAGTTTAGGCTAATTCCTACTTAGGCTGATTCGTTGAAAACTTACTCATGATTTTACCAAACGTTAAATTGAATTTAATATACATACATATAAATTATTATCTTATTTCCATAAATTTGACTTGATTAGCTTTAAAAATTGTTTATGAATATGGGGGTTAAAAAATATAAATATTCACCCTTATCGTGGTTGGCGTAAACGTCATACGCATACGACAGTTTCGTACTAGATTAAAGATAAAATGCAAACATGTTCTTTAATCTAGTACGAAACTGTCGTAGACGTAAGACGTTTACGCCAAACACGATAAGGGTGAATAATTCACCAATAATTAACATAATAAAATTTAATTTAAAATTCAAAATAGCGGTATTCACAATGTAGAGTAGTTGGCCTAGTAATGTAGTAAAATAGCACAATAGCAACAAACTAAAAACAAAATACATTAAAAATATAAATGTTTGCCAATAAATGTTTTTTACTAGACCAAGTACTCCACATTGTGAATACCGCTAATAAATATGTTATGAAATTAAGACAAAATGATTCTATGTAGGGTTCTATAGCTGAAACAAAAAGTCGACTTTTCGAACTTTCGACTTTTTTCGTTTTTTAAAAAGTCGACTTTTCGAACTTTCGACTTTTTAGTTAAATCGACTTTTTTAGACTTTCCGACTATTTTCGACTTTTTTCAACCTTTTACCATTTCTTGTAACAAAAACATAGTTTCTACATTTATTGATGCGCCTTTTGTAATGTTTAGCAATAAAAATTAAATTTATCAAGGCGATAATAGTTAGAAGAATGTTGTGTAGAAAAAAGCTTTAATTTATAAACATTTATTTATTATTTATATTAGCATACACTACAAAAAATGCAAGTGTACCACATTGCAATAGTTTTAGTATAATGTTGCAATTAAATATTTTTTTTAACAATCTAAAAAGTCGACTTTTATCGACTATTCGACTTTTTTCGACTTTTGAGATAACATAATCGATTGTTCGACTTTTTTCCGACCAAAAAGTCGATTTCGACTTTTCGACTTTTTTCAGCAAAAAGTCGATTGTTCGAATAATCGAACAATCGACTTATATAACCCTAATTCTATGGCGATCCAGCGTATAATTTTAGAAGATAGTTTACAAGACTTTGTCAGTTATTAAAACTACTTGTTTACTATGCAATTGTGCTATTAACTCGAAATTTGCGTTTTTTTCAATTATACCGGTTTTGCAGCAAATGATTGATATATACAAATGTATTGTGTTCAAAATTTCAAAACTTTTTTAAATAATTCCTTTCAATGTCAGATAACCGAGCCTAAAGTCGATTTTTTATAAACTCAGACCTAACTCAGTTGTCAAAAACCTAAGTGGTTTAACCATAGAGAACATAGAGCGGAAACTAGAAAAAAACTCAAACAAAAAAATTACTCTAAATAATCACACGTACGAGTGTTGTTTTTGTTTTCACATAGTTTTTTCTACTAATACATTCTCACTTTGACAGGAGAGTTTGTGCTTTATGTTTATTCTCTATGGGTTTAACTATGTGAATACAAAAACAACTATTTTGAATAATTCGTTTGTTTGAGATTTTTTCTATTTCAGAATTTTCCAATGTTTTTTTTCAGAATTTTATATTTTCAATTTAAAATTTTTTCTATTTTTTTTTAATTTTGAATTTTATTTTTAATTGAAAAAATTGTGCTCTTCCAAGGCACGTTTTTCGTAAAATGAGGGGCGTACAGGGCGTTTGTTTAATCTATCTTCAAAGATATAATTTCTTCAAAATATTTGCAATTAAAAATTAGATCGCATTGATCATGTATGTCTGCGTATGATTAATACATGTAAAATAATTATATCAAGTATACTAACTCATACTTTTTTGTTTCTTATAGAGGACTTTTCCGCTTACGTATTTTTAAAATGTCAGCGCTATTATGCCAAATTGAATTTAAGATTAATGTTACCTTCATAAATTCATTAAATATGATCAATTATGCTCGTTACCTTCAACATTTGTTATAATTCTATACATTTGTATTACAATTGTTATAAAAAGAAGTTTGTTATATGCCCAAATTGGTTAATTTTGCTTTTTAAATCAATTTGGATCCATTTGATATTTATTTATAGATACTGTGTATGAAAAAAGGGCACTTAGTGGCAAATGACTCTGCAATAGATTACTTCTAGTATGTAAAACAACTGCTTCTTAAAGTAAAATGTAAAAAAAAGAATTAAAAAGACTACACTTTATACTGCTTAGGGACACTAAAGAGACAATTGTCTTTAGGCTAGAATACTTGGGATGAGTTAAGTAATGACTTAACTGTTTATTACAAAGGAACATACGTGTCATAAGTCCATAGAAAAGGATTTTAATTTTTTGAAACTTATGTATTTTTAACCTTTAAATGAAAGTTTAGCGGCATTTTTCAATATTCGTATTTAATTAGTTGTCACATGTATCTTAAATGTTCCATCTTCCAGCCATTAACATTTTTGAATATTCCATTCAGTTGACAAATTAAAAACGTTTAGAAGTGGCAGATTGACTCAAAGCAATGTATTTTTACTGTTTAAATGGCTTTTTATGAATTTAGGTCAATTGTTTAGATTTCCTTGGAGAAGTCTTTAAACTTGAGAATTTAAAACAAAACTACAATTCTAATGAATTGACTGACAACTTACTGTGATATTCGTAAAGAACATCTAATATGTAATGTGAACGTGTACGGAATGAGCGTTTCGAATATTTAGCTATTTTATTGTAAAAATTTGGAATTATTTTCATGAATTAAATTACCATAAACTCATGTAAAATTAACTTTAATTTCTAATTACAGAATTTTATACACAAACAGGGGCAGTCATACATACATACATACATGAGCGTTTCGAATATTTAGCTATTTTATTGTAAAAATTTGGAATTATTTTCATGAATTAAATTACCATAAACTCATGTAAAATTAACTTTAATTTCTAATTACAGAATTTTATACACAAACAGGGGCAGTCATACATACATACATATATATTGTATAGTAGTATTTGTATTAAAATGGAGATACATACATACATACATATACATTAGGATGGCCCTTATTTAACATTTTTGCGATTTTCGATAATCCCAAGCTGAAAAACAGAAAATTTGAACAAAATCAGGTAACGTTTAGAGATTGCTCATCTTATTTGAAGTTTTCAAAAAAATTTCAAAAATTAAATGTTGAAAAAAAAATCCAATTAATAATAGTTTTTTAATAATAGTTTTTGTATATATTTCATTTACCTATAGATGTTTAAGTCTGCTTTTACACAGGTCAAGTTTTCTTGTGCAAGTCTAGAGTTTATAGGAGAGAGAGGTAAGAAGAAAGAAGAAGGGTTTACACTTGCTTGTACTGGCAAGTCTCTTCAATTATCTTTTGTTTTTTCATTTTCACTATGGCGTCTATTAGGTTTTGACTTACAAAATTGAACACAGACTTGCTGTGTGTAAACAGTCGAGCAAGTTTAAAAGGAAATCGAAGAGACTTGCTTCAAGTAAACTTGCTGTGTGTAAAAGCAGACTAAGTATCAAATATGAACATTTTCAAATCCCAAATTTCGATTTTTTTAACGAAATTTCAAAAAAATTTAAATTTTTTTTGATTCCATTAGTTTTTTAATATTTGAAACATGCTGATTCGAAAAATATTGGTCACAAATTTAATTTCTTACAATTTCGGCACCAGATATAAAAGGGTTAAGAATTATCAAATCGTAATTAAGCCACCAAAGAAACAATTTGAACTTAAATATTAGAAAATAAGCCACCAAATGTATTTTTAAGAAATAATTTTATGAAATTTGTGACCAAATACTGAATTTCCTCAAAATCTGCCAATTTCAAATCAGTCCCACGTTAAAAACAACTGTTTTAAATTATTAAATTATTATTCCTCATTTAAAAAATTATTAAATTTTTGGAAATTTCGTTTAAAATTTTTTTGGAAAATGTAAAATTTGGGATTTGAAAATCGCAAAAGTTCTAAATAAGAACAACCCTAATATCCATACATACTATCTTGAGGCCACAAATATTGCATGTTGTTGAAACATTATGTCACAATGGTCAAAGAGAGAATTTTATGACAAGCCAAGTAGACGGCCATTTAATTATGATAAAACTTTTGTGATAACATCATGGTTACACATGCTCCTATTTTGCCCCTGTAGCAGCAACATCATCATCGCTGCCAACCACCACAAACACAAAAACAACCCAACACCAACCCCATCAACCTAGTAGCCAGCAATAACTATTACAGAGTTGAATAAATTCACTATTTGAAAAACTACGTTCTACTATGCGTGGACATGGACATGGGCATGGATATGGCAGACAACAGAGAACTTAGACAACCCAATACATACAATTTACAGCCGAATGGCCTTAGAAGAAGAAAATGTGTTTAAAACACCAACAAGCCAGAGAGAGGTAAGTTCTAAAGCTTGCTGAAAAGGGTATAAGTATTCATGGCAGACAGTACTAGCTAGCGGTTGTGTTTCCCTTTCTAAATCATAAAGCAAACCATTGCTGCACAATGGGTTGGACTTAATATTACCAAATAATATTGGGATGGTCCAAACAGTTCAGTTTAATTTTAAAAAATCATTAATGCAATTTCAAATTGTATATGACCATAAAGAAGCTGTATACCAAGTTTTAACAAATTTGGAACGGCTATGGTCGGATGCCTTGGTCGATTTTTTTTTTGTTTCTTCCCAACTTGAAAATATGTCTGCAGAAAATCATATTTTCACAGTTAATTAAATGCTAGAGTGATATTAGTAGATTTTGTTGAATAAATCTTCAGGATCTAAAATCTTGTTAATCACAGCTAGGTCTGTTTTTCCATCAAGATTGATATTTGTTGTTTTGTTTTTAAATTTTGTACTTTTCGACTGAAATTACACAGAAAATAAAATTCCATATCAAACTACAATGAATTTCTACATAAACTGTATGAATTGAACATGTAAACATATTCCCAATACTTTTTAATTTCGAATATGAATTTGTACATACATACCTACATATTATAAAATTAAACATCATAGATAAATACAAATATATCAGAAAATCCTGTCAAAGACCTAACTCAGCTGTCAGAAATTTAAGTGGTAGGAATGTGGGTGAATTCCAAAATGTACGTATGCAATGCAGTCATATCTTTATCAAGACAAAGCATGCAAACGCGTAGTTAAAATTTAAAAAAAACTTATCATAATGCCTTTTACTTTTTCATACATTTTGCGATATGAAAAAGTTTTGAAGTTTACACGGTTGCGTTAAGAATCGCTCGACTTTTTAAGGTTGCATTGCATACATACATTTTGGAATTCACCCTGTATTAGTAAGAAAACTATGTGAAAACTAAACCAACACTCGTGTTGAATACACATGGATTGAAAACTCTCCTGTCAAAGACCTAACTAAGTTGTCAAAAATTTAAGTGGTGAGAATGCATTAGTAAAAAAAAGTATGTGAATTTCTTTGAGTTTTTTTTCTAGTTTCCGCTCTATGTGTATTTCTCTATGTATACAACTTCTAATTTCATTTGTTTCGAAAATTATGATTTTTATATTTTATTTGAAAAAAGAAAACCTATTGTAGATTTTAATTTTATGCGGGATCTTTTCAAATGTTTAACATTTGTAGAATATAAAATTATTCAAAGTATTTGCCATTGTTAGCTATGACCTTTACCCATCTTTCTGGCAACATATGGATTCCGAGCCAACAAAAAAAATGCTCATCTTTTGAGGCCAATAACGAATCAAGCCAGTATCGTATACTCTGTTCCAAAGTCAAGCGTATCCCAGATATTTTTCTGCTTCGATCGAAACAAATAGTAGTAGGACGGGACATGGTCTGGATTATAAAGCGGATGAGGTAAAACTTCCCAACCACTTCATTTTTAACAGTTTTTAACAGGTATTGCACATTGTTCTCCTGATGGAATATTACAGTTTAATTTCTGGGCGTTTGTTGCACTATGCTCGCTTCAAACGGATCAGTTGTATTCGGTACAGGTTTCCTGTGATGTTCTGGTGAGATTTTAGCAGCTTATGATAGATAGGACCCTTTTGGTCCAACCAAATACAGAGCATTACCTTAGCGCCATGGATATTTGACTTTGGTATCGATTCGGCTGGTTGACCGGGCTTCACGTACGACCTTTGTGATTCAGCGACATTTTTATTCAAATTAAAGATGTAAAGCAAAACTTCCTGCATATGACGATTCGTTGGTACAAAATTCGACATTTTCAAAGTATTAATTATTGCTTTGTAGAAGTTGTTATCCCTGAAATTATTAAAATTGTGTAATTCGTTTTATATGGCTTTTAACCCATAGTGTTCAATATAATAAGGTTGGCTATGTTGTAAGTTGTACTAGCAGTAGTAGATGAAGCTAAAGTTAAAGTACGTTTAACGAACATGTCAATTCGCGTGAATTAACGAGGCCGGAGGCAAGTGGTGGGGGCAATAACGTGCAATTATGTGTAGGTATTAAAATAATTGTATTTTAGAACGTACCTACATATATAGAGGTAGGTACTAACAAACGTTACAAACCTGTGTCCACGATAGATACGATTTTAATAAATGTACAAGTGCGACAACAACGACGACGACGACTACGAATTGATGACGTTGATGGTGATGATGGTCATGACGGCTACGATGATGGAGGTGAAAATGTTTATTTTATTTCATGTGTACAAGTCCAACCCTTGCAAAAGATGTCCGCTTTCACAGTTTATTTTATAAACGTTTCAATGTAGTTGTATGCGTGTGTGTGTGGCACGTTCGCATTTGTATGTTTTTTTGTTTTTTTTTTTGTTAAATACCTATTCAACGTATGTATGACTGATGAACCGGTTTTTACAGTCAGTTCAAAATTGTGGCAAGCACAAGAAGCCAGTTTATTTAAGCCAAAAGGGCGGAGACTATTTTAACACTTATACATTGACACACAAACACAAACAGCTATGGAATCACTTGCAACACACACATGAACAACTAACTGAGTAACAGTAACAGTCCCTCTGTCTCTTTTTAACATCCGTGATGTGAATAATGTAACCACCATTTAACTTTTCATCAACAAAATTGCAGCAGCTGCTGTTGTTGTTGTTGGTGTAGTAATATTGTAATGTATTTATGTGGGTACGTGTGAATGTGTGTCTTTTTTTGCCTTTCATTCTTTTGCTGTTGTTGTTGTTATTATTGTTTTGTTTTATCTTACAGCACTTCACACTATCAGTTGCACACATTCTAGTTTTATTGTGTGCACTCCATACTACACACTAGTTCATTTGGATCAATGGATCCAATGCAGGCGCGGATCCAGCCAAAGATTTTGGGGGGAAATTTTTATTTTTTTTTAGAAAACATCAAAATAAAGTTTATTGAAATTAAATTTGTATTGGATTTTATATCATATTTATTAATATATTCGTACATTTTATGTTTACATGTATTTCATTCAAAACCATGGCAGAACAAGCAAGGTACAATTATTGGAAAGTATATTCTCAATTATTCATTCCCTATAACGTCAAACAAAAGAAAATTAGAAAAAACAAAACGAAATGTCTAAAACAAAAATAAATTAATTTTTGGTTTTCAAATTCTGTATTTACTTTTTTCGTGAAATATTTAATTCAAATTAAAATTGTTCCAAATAAATATGTGTTGATTTCGATATAATGTGCAAAACATCGCGAAAACAAAAGAAAAAGTGATGAGAGTAAATGCTTTATTTGACGTTGTAGGGGTAAATATTGACAACTCTCCCTAATAATTGTACCTGGTTGATTCTGCCATGATTCAAAACAATATTAAATATTTATTTAAAAAAAATAAATTGAAATAAAATTTGATTTTTAACTATTTTTAAATAAAAATTAGTTAAAATAAACACAAAATCCAAAATTTTTAATATTAATTAGCATTTGGCTACCTTAATATAGAAAGGCCCTAACTCGTGTTTTTTAAGTCGAAATTTTTTTGCTAAATATGATAAATGAGTGGACCATTTATCGAAATAATCGAAAATCTGGGCTTATAAAAAACACGAGTTAGGTAGGGCCTTTCTATATTAAAGTAACGATTTATTTATTTTGTTTATTTTTAAATAAGTTTCGTATATACAGAAGTTATGCCACCTAATTTTAAGGCGATTGATGTAGGGTATCATATGGTCGGGCTTCAACGACTATACTTTCTTACTTGTTTTTTTGGGAATAGCCACTTTGGAAATCTAATTCTAAATTCTAAATTAGTAACCAAAATTGCAAAAGTATTTATTTTTATCAGTCCCCGCACATTTTCCGATAGATTGGGTATAAACAAGTAAGAGAGCTATATTCGGCTGTGCCGAATCTTATATATATACCCTTCACCAAATTATACTTCAAAGTACAAATTTTAAATATTTTTAGGTAAACTAAATTTGTTGTTTTATTTCATTTTTTGAAAAAAAATATTTTTCGATTTTTTTTTAAATTTTAAAATTTTTTTTTCCGTTTTTAAATTTTTTTTGGTGAGAAAAAAAATTCGGATTAAAAAATATTTTTTATATAAGAAATATTATTTATATACATTTTAAAGATATTTGCACTTTTAAGTCTTCACTAAAAGCCATGTGTTGTTTTTTTAACAGTTTTACTGAATACATTGTAAATAGTTTGTATTAAAATTGCAAAAGAACATTGAATATTTTAAAAAACTATTATAATAATCGACAAATATCTGAAAGATAACCTCCAATTTCTTAAAGTAAATCTATTAGAAAAACAAGACTTTTAGTAAAAACAATAAGGGGAAACGACTCGAAAACTGACTCTTAAAATAATAAAGCGTGACCCTTTCCGCCTAATGTTTATAATTGTTTTATAAAATGACTTACTGGATACCTTTGTATAAAATTGTTCAATAACTTTGTAAGGCCTTGAGAATGACCTTTATTTTGTTTTATTATTTTAAAAGTTTGTTTTGAAAATTTATGTGCTTGTCGTTTTTAATTTTTAAAATTTATTTTTATTACTTATTGCACATTATTTTTATTATTTAAAAACAGTTTGAAGGCTTATTTTAAAACATTTTTTTCTTTTATACCAAAGCTCAATATTGTGGGAAGGCTGTGTTGTATTTAGTGTATTTATTGGGGCCTTATTTTCCAAACACAGCTCAAGTGAAAGTTTATATGGAAAAACAAAACATACACACAGAGAAAAAACATGGTTGTGGTAAACATAATCTAAGAGCAGCATATTATGATAAGATTTATTATTGTTTTCCAAAACATATTATGATAATTATTATCATAAAATATAATATGTTCTGAAATAATCATATTATGATACAAATCAAACATAATATGCACAAAGTAATCATATTTATGACCCAATTAAATCATATTCTGATCCAAAGTAATCATAATACATATTAAAATTTATTTTTTAAAATATAAATTTTATTTTAATAGGTTTTAGTTTTAAGGTACTAAATTCCCAATTAAAATATTATTAATAAATTCACTGAAATTTATTTTTATTCGTTCTACACGCAGAGAAAAAATATAGTTGGGCATGGTTACTGTAACCATTTCAATATTGTTACTAGTTTTTTTAACTATATTATAGTCATAGTAACCATATAGCAACATAATATAATAAGTCCTTCATCATATGAATGGTTGTCACAAACATATATGTATATGTTTACTGTAACCATACATATGGTTGAGACAATCATGTGAATCGTAAGTTAACCATATAGTGGTTACCACAATCATGTAAATGGTTACTGTGACTATAATATTGTTAAAAATCTTGTAACACTATATAAATGGTTACAGTAACCATGCCCAATTATATTTTTTCTCTGCGTGTATGAAAGTTAAAGATAATCAGCCCAATTATGAATAAAAATTCCGCGGGAGTTTTTTTCCCTTTTCTCATTTTTCCTATTCAATTTCAATGAGAAAAAACTCCCGGGGAACAAACTCCCGCGGAAATTTTTTAAAAGTTTTATATGGACGCGTAGTCCATACATGAAACGACTGAATAATATCCAAACTTTCGCACATGTAAAATAAAATAAACTAAAAATTCGGCTTACATTTAAGAGTTTTGACGTTTTTTTCTGCGAATTCACGGTATTTTAAAAAATACTTTTAGAAAATCATTATTAATCAATATTGCACAAAACTGCACATACTTCCACTTTAAAAATTCATTTGCATTTTCTAAAACTTTCAACAAACAAGTGTTTTACCCCCCCCCTTCTCCCCGTGGATCCGCGCCTGATCCAATGAGTACATACAACATGATTGTACATGTTTGTAGTATATTGCTGATATTTGCCTCTCAGTCTTGGGCTTAGTAGTGTCGCTCTGGGCTGGACAACTACATATCCTGTGTTCATTTAAACTGGCTGAAATTGGTCCATTAATTCACGTAGCCCCCATACAAATGTTCTCCCGAAATAGGAATTTATTGGTTATAAATGTAAATCTACCCAAATTTCGTTCCAAATAAGTTTTATATACATATGTATACGAAAGTCTTGTCACCTAATTTTGTTATGATCGGTCCATAATTGGTCATAGCTTCCATATAAGGCCCATTTCCTAAAATCACTTTAAAGAGCATAAATCTTGTAATAATATTGAGTCCAAATATAATTTAACAAAAGAGTGTTTCGTATAGAAATAAATCACGAGGCCTAATATCATGGCGATCGGTCCCTAATTGATCGTAGCTCACATTTATGGCCCACTTCCATATAAATTCACCAAAATAAATAATTAAAATTTTAAAAGGAAAATGTTTTTGCTAATTTACTCAGTGTAGGGTATCGCTTGATCAGACCACACTTTTTTACTAGTTTTATATTCCTAATATGGATGGAATGTATGGAACTGACGAAAAACATCGTTCATAGTCAACACGAAATTATGATGGAAATTAAAAGATCTGGCTCCGTTAGGTTTTGAAGTGAGATTATTATCATAGGTATGAAGATCGGTCCATAATTGGTCATAGCTCCCATATAAGGCCCATTTCATAAAATCACTCTAAAAAGCATAAATCCAGTACGTTAGAAACACATGTTAATGGCTCAATAAGATCATATTATGATACAACGTAATCATATGTATGATCCAATGAAATCATATTATCATTAAAAGTTTTTTGGCAATACAACATTTAATTTTAATAGGTTTTAGTTAATTTAATTGCGTCATTAAAATTTGCGATGTGTAGACCGATTGTCATATGTAGCTAGCTATCCATTGCGCAATGGTTGCTCTACTCATTGCCTGAGCATTAAGTTGTCATAAGCGTCAAATTTCTTATTTCTATCAGTCGAGGTGATTAACGCAATACACATTTAATTTATTTAATTACCAAAAAGTAAACAGAAAAAAACAAAGAAAGACCATTTTGGATTTTTTGAAAAGTTTGAATTATTTTTTCACGTACGGCTAAAAATCCAGGAAAGGACAGACAGACCACGTCTATCAGCTCCAACTTTTTAAAATGAACTCTGGCCAGTACTATATGCAAATGTTTCTGATTAAACATTACTAAGGAGGTTTAATCGGTTAATTTTAAATTATTCGATTAACCGAATAATTCTATTTTAATTTTAAACTGTAAAATAAATTCACGAATTGTGTGTACTTATTTAAGTATTTGATTAATAAAAAGAACAAAGATATAAAAACAAAACACAACAATTCAACCAAAAAATAAATAATTTTCTTTAGTTTTAATAAAAATCTGATTTGGAAAAAACTATGTAGCTGATTGTACACAGAGAAAACAGATTCGTAATAGCAACCGAATTTGTGGCCAATCGAATGATTCGGTTGCACACATATAACTTTTTTATTGCTAGATATCGAATGCCATGATCTCAATTAAGATAATTATTATAAAATATAAATAAATTCAGCTAGAACTGAAAACTGTCGCCGAATTACCGCATTTGAGATTGAATGAACTTTTGTATCGAAAAATTATTTCAAAGGCGAAATTATAATAAAATAGACTAGATTTCCGGTTCAGTATTGTTGTTGCACACATATAACTTTTCGGTTCTATCAACAGAAAGTCAGTTGTTAAAGAAGAATTTCGGATGAAGCAACCAAAATTTTGTTAAACCTTCCAAAAGTTTGTAGCCACAACTGTAAAATTCGGTTACTAAGGTAGAATCATTCGATTGGCAACAAATTCGGTTGCTAACACGAATCTGTTTTCTCTGTGTAGATGTTGGAGATATCAAAAGTAAGGCATGATAAAGAATATCCAATATCTCAGTTATTTTTTCAGTTCTTTCTAAGCATATAAAATCCTCCATTACACCATTGAGTCCTTTTTGGTTTTCTTTTAGATTTTGAATACTTTTAACAATTTCGATAAGTTCTTATAAAAGACTCGATTAAGTAATGTCTCCAGTTTCGTCTATTATCATGTCAGTTGTTATACCCACTAAACATGTTTCTTGGATGTTTGAATAAAATATGAAATTTTACTTTGATAAAATATGAAATTTTACTTTTAGCGTTCTTGGCATACAATTATTTTTTTATTTTGTAAAAATCATAAAACAAATTTTGTATGGAAATTCTGTTTTATAAACATTTTATAAATTTAAAAATTGTTAAGTTAAGTTGTCAATAATTGCAGATAAAAAATTTGGAAAATTTTGGTTTTGATTGAAAAATATTTTATTTTACAAACCGCCATTTATGAATTGATGTTAGTTTATTTATGTTTATAAGATATTTGGGAGCTTTGGAAAGTTGATATATGTATGTATGTACTTCATGGAGTCCCTAATGAAAATTTTAGAAATTAAAAAGGGAATGACTATGTTTTATATTTATACCATTATCACTCATTGTCAAGATAATAAAAACAATTGTATTTTCGAAATCAAAGTACTTAACATCTAAATTTTCCATCCCTGGTGTCAGTAATGTTGCCATTCGTGTACATAATAAATACATATATTAGGGGTATCTATGTTTTCCTACATTTCAATAACGCAGAAGAGTTTTCAAATTTCTAGGCCAAAAACCAAATACAAATCAAGGCGATATTCCAAAACTTTAAAAATTGTTTTATTTTTATTAAGTTTTTCTAATAAACAAATTATTTTAAAGTTTTATATGATTAATTAAATTATATATTGCGATAATGATAAAAAAACTTTAAAAATTAACCACCCTAATGTACATAGGTAGGTAGGTACATTGTAAAAGTATCAGTGTAAGCAATACAAATGTATTGAACATATGATACGATGGACGGTGCGATACAATATTATTCCACAACTGCATCTTCATCTGAAATTCACACATTTTCAACTGCATTCCAATATTCATATCATATTTATACTTGATTTTGTAATTGGCACTTTATATTATTTTAATTAAATACTCGTCGTACTTACATACTTATATACAATACATAATTGTATGGATGGATGGATGAATGTATCTATGTATGTCTCTACGTACATTCATATCTATGTATGTATCTCTATGACTCTATGTAGGGTGTGAGCATGTGTTGAGGAGTATGTACGAGTATGCATTCATCCATCCTTGTATGTGTTTAAGACCTCCTGCAAGTGTTTTCAGATTATTTTACAAATATTTTTTATTTCTGCTTTTTTTTTTTCATTAGTTGTTACAATTTTTTTTCCTTCATTTGTTGTTTTCATTAGTATTTGGTACGACTTAGTGAAATATGATGATGATGAATGAAATATTTGTTATTTTATTGCATTCCATTGTGTAATTTATCATATTAAATTATGATATACTATCTACAGTACATACTTTTATAAATACATACATATACTATGCATTTCTATACATATATACAAACATACCTATTTATATGGATATTTACACATATTTGAATTGAAAAATAAATTAATCGCATATTAATATTGTATTATATTTAAACAAATTCAACATATTTTACCACTTCTGGTCAAACACATACATACTATTGGACATTTTATACATGTTCATATAATATACACATTAGTCGATATTTCGAAATCATAAGAATGTGAGATTTAATATTAAAAGTTGTTGGGAGTAGCTTCGTATTTTGAACTTTATGAAACGGATAGATTAATAAGAAATCTGAAAATTGTTTTGAATAGCACTTTTGTTTTAATGTTTTTTAAGTTTTTTTACAATATGTATTACGGTAATTGCAATTATTGTGGATTGTGGTAACCATAATATAATGATTGTAGTAAATAAATCTATGTTTATGACAATCATGTTCATGATAAATCATAATCTAAGAACAACATATTATGATATAATATAATATGTTGTTCTTAGATTATGATAACAATAAGCCGAGATCAACATAATATGGTAAATCCTTCATCATAAAAATGGTTGTCACAAACATGATATGATTGTTATTGTACAATCATGTGGATCGTAACATAACCATATTATGGTTACCACAATCACATAAATAATTACGGTGACCATAATATTGTTAAAAAACTTGTAAAAATTTTGAAATAGTTACAGTAAACATGTACAACAATCTTTATTCTCTGCGTTCATAAAATTCGGATATCGGAAGATTTTTAAAAAAATTTGGGTAATTAACACGCAACCTATACAGAAATTGAATTCTAAAGGTAGGGTCACACATGACAAATATTTGACAAAAAAGACGTAACCACTAAATAAAATACATTTGAATTCATTTATTTATTTCACAAATTAATAAAACGATTCACAAACGTTACAATCTCGTGTATAACCTACTGAGTATCTTAAGTAAAGCGTATCCCAGAGAGAGCCTTCTGCATCGATCGAAACAAAAAGTATTCGGACGGATCACGATCTGAAATATAAAACGGGTGAGGCAAAACTTCCCATCACTTCATTCTAAATACTTTTTACAGGTATGTCATGAATATCACGGTTTCATGTCTAGCCGCAAATTCTGTGCGTTTTTCCACCAATGCTCGCTTCAAACGAATCAGTTGCGTTCAGAACAGGTTCCCTTTATGGTTTGGCCAGATTTCAGCAGCTCATAATAGATAGGACCCTTTTGCTCCCACCAAATATAGAGAATTGCCTTAGCGCCATGGATATTTGGCTTTTGTGTCGATTCGACTGGCCAACCAGCTTTAAGTACGATCTCTTACGCTTCGGGTTATTGTATTGGATCCATTTTTCATCGCAGGTAATGATTGGGTGCAATTTTGCATTTTCCTTTATAGAGTTCAAGCATCATGCAAAATCGTCTTTCAAGGTCCAATTTTCCTGTTTTAGGATGAATCCTGCTGCTCGCAAACATTTTGAAATTGCTGCTTGCATAGCTCAGAATGATTTTGCAAGCTTCCAATTCTTGGTCTTCAAACTTTTTTGCCTGGCCTGGTTGATCTTTGTCTTCCGTGTCAAATCACCAATTCTGATCTCTCTTGCACGTTGAAACCGATGGAACAAATCCAACATAAGCTTTGGTGAGCAATCCATATGCACACCTTCCTGAATATTACGATTCGTTAGTACAAAATTCGACATTTTCGAAGCAAAAAACACTTTGTTGTTTACACTATAATGTTCAATAACTAAGTGAGAATAAATGACAGATATGTATACTTCAAAATGACATATAAGTTATTAAAAACAAAATCAGCGTAAAAAACATACGCCATCTATTGCAAATCTCGCATTTTGAAGTCATACACCTTATTATGTATATCCATGGTAGGCGTCAAACAACCCGAATGTGAACAAAAGTGCGTAATAGAGCGTAAAAATACACACAATTCATTCAGTTTCTTGATGTTGTTGTGGATATTTTATTTTTTACCCAAAAGAGCACACAAATTAAATGCCTCTTTTTGTGTACCACTGATGTATATTAATAATTACAGTGACCATAATATACGTGCATTTTAAAACATCCTTGCTTAAAGGATATTGTTTAAATTTATTATGATATCCTTTGTTCAAGGACAGTTTTTTGGTTCAATGTTCTGTGTTCAAAATAAATGGATTCTTAGGAAAATATATTCAAAGAAATGTACAAAAGCATTACTATGAGACCAATATTTTGAGAAACTTAAAACTGACTTAAATTTGTAATAAAGTTTTCAAAAAACAAATAAGAGTGCTATATTCGGCTGTGCCGTATCTTATATACCCTTCACCAAATTATACTTCAAAATAAAAATTTTAAATATTTTTAGGTAAACAAAAATTTTTTTTCCCAAAGTATTTTTTTTAATTTTTTTGAAACATTTTTTTTGATTTTTTTTGAGTAAATTTTTTTAATATTTAGTGAAAAAAAAACTTGATGAAAAAAGGTCCTACTTACTATGGTCTTATATACGTCGTTGCAAAGGCCTTTCAAATATCTGTCATTAGATATCCATATTGTCTATATTCATATAGTTTATCAGTTTTAAAAAAAATCAATTATTTCTTATATGAGAGTGTTTTTTTCTTGTAAACGTCAAAATTAAATTTCATGTTTTCTCGTATATTTGACAAGTAAAAATTTTGATTAAATGCAGATTAAAAAAATATTAATAATATATATTATTTAAATCAGGTTTTATTTCTGAAATCGCATGGTTTGTTGAAAATTTATTTAAGAAATAGTAAAATGTCATAAAACATTCAAAGACGTTTTTCTTGAAACTAGTTTTGTTTTGAATTATGACGTTGTTGCAGCAAATGAGCGATATATACTTTATAGGGTCGGAAAATTATATTGTGGAAATTACAAACGGAATGACAAACATATATGTATATACCCTTCTCACGAAGGTGAAGGGTATAATTAAAATAAAATCTTTTATTTATAAACGGCCTTTGGAAGGGCGACATCGTTTTTTACTCCCTCAAAATGAAAAACAACAGACTTTTATTTCTTTCAAATTCAAAACCAAAAGAGTGCAAGAAACAATGTCTTCATCATTAGTCTTAAAATTCGAAACAATATTAATGTTGAACAAATCCCAGCCATTTAGAGTAGTTTGATTAATAATAAAATATTTAAAAAGAGTCTGTCAACTTAATATACATACATTTTGTTAGGAAATCACTATTGAACTAAACCTAATCATAATTGATTCAATTATTTTTAGTCATGTTCTTAGCAGAAAGCCACCAAGAGGCCAACATAAATTTAACTTACTTTGTTAATTTTACCTAAAAATCAATTTTTAGTTAATTGAAATGTCTATAATTAAGAAATTCCTTTTTAAAAATGAATAATTAATTGAATTTTCACTCAAGCACAAATTTGAATGCTGAATCTTTCCCCGGAAATGTCACTGAAAACATGTAAAATAGTTCCACCTATTTTTTATTTATCTGTTTTCTGTACTTGTTGAAGATCATAACAAATACAACAATTCATTTACATTCAAAATACAATAACATCATTATCAAAAACCACAGAAAGATACAAAACCAAAAAAAGAAAAAAAAACTAACCCACAAACATTATGAGAACTAAAAACTATACGACACTCGAGTACAGGGACAAAAGAAAAAAAAATAATTTACTGATAAAAAAAAATACAAATAAATATAAATCCATATGAAACAGTAGAAGCAAACAGCAGCTATGTACTGCAGTAAGTGAGAGTAGTGTATCCTCCCAAATCAGAGACAAATAAATCACATAAACGCCAGCTACTGCGCCAAAATCCAATTCAAATCCAAATCGAAATGCAATGAACTGCATGAAAATGATGAATTGCTCTTTTAACGCTACTGATCGCGTCTTTTTTCTCGATCCTCTGTGTGTTGGGAGAATACATACATACAACAAACAACAAGTTCAATAAAGGAGGAATGCCGCCTTTATCCCGAATATCTTTGTATCTACACATTTGTACGTTTGAGTCTGTATCTATGTAGAAATGTATTTGTTCGGTTACTCCGCATGTGTCCGTCCGTCGGTAGTCAGTCAGTTTTTAGTTAGTTTGCGACAACATATGGTCCAAATGTGTTGTTTTATTTTGTCAAAAATAAATAAAAACAAATAAATGAATGAATAAATTGATTTTTTTGTTTAATAGATTTTACACATATCTGTTGTTGTGGGGGGAAACCAAGTTGAAACAAATTTCTAAGGACATTGACTGCTGTACGTATAAACGAGCGAACAAACGAACGAAGTGATTGTGTGATTTTTAATTTAATATAAATAATTTTTAAAAATATACTTATTAATTAACTGTATCCACATTCCTCAATACGTTTGAAATACAAACAAATTTGAAATTCAATTGGAAATTTATACATCTAATAACTAAGATGCTTCTAATTTTTCTTTTCTTTTTCAAACCCACTTCATTAGAATTAAAAATTTTGTTACAAATTTATTTTAAAAAAATGCATGTTAAACATTTAATAACCAACAAACTGTTAAATTTGAAACTCACTAGAGTATAAAATTATACAAATTAATTGGAGTTATAAAATGTTCCTGATTACAGGCAAAAACTACCGCCGCACCCAACCACGCAAACTGAAATTAAATGTTCAAAAAAAAATGGATTATTATAACGCGAGAATTTTTTTTTATGAAACGAAATAAATCAAAAATACAGCAAACAAACAAAATAATAAGAAATAATCTACTTATTTTATTTAAACAACAAATAACTTTTATTTATAATTGTAGATTAGAAATTAGATTAAATTTTTTCACATTTCTACATAATGACATGTCACACACAGCCTCTGGTCGCTTTTTACTCATGACACTCAGTGGGGTCGATCGGAAAAAGTTGTAATAAATAAAGACATAAATAAACTATCTGAAAATTAAATTTGTGATCGCCCTGTTATAATACAAGGTGAGGTACAGGATATCAAAGTCGACCGCCTATGGTTTGCAAAACTTTGGAAAGCTACTGTTCACAATTCCAATTATTGGGTGTATGATTTAAAAATGTGGAATTTTTTTAAAAATGTTTAGCTTTTATTTTGAAACATTTGTAAATATAAATTTATTCAAAGTATTGGCCATTGCTAGCTATGACCTTTTCCCCGCTCAACTTCTGAGGCCAACAACGATTCAAGCCAATTTCGGATACTCTGTTCCAAAATGAAGCGTATTCCAGAGAGAGCAGTCTGCTTTGACCGAAACGAATAGTAGTCGGACGGGGCAAGGTATGTACTATAAAGCGAAGTGAAGCAAAACATCCCAACCACTTATTCTAAATAGTTTTTAACAGGTATTGCAACATGTGGCCGAGTTTTGTTATGATGGAATATTAAGGTTTCATGTCTAGCCGCATTCAAGCGAATCTCGCTTCAAACGAATCAGTTGCGTTCGGTACATGTTCCCTGCTACTCGCAAACGCTTTGAAATTGCTACTTGAGTAGCTCCCAATGATTTTGCAAGCTTTTGTTGCGTTTTGCAACAATCTTCATGGAGTAATGCCACCAAATTTCGTTGATCAAACTTTTTTGGTTGGCCTGGGCGATCTTTGTATTCCATGACAAAATGTGAAAACTTCTGAACATTCACCACAATCTTTGGTGAGCAATCGGTGTACTTCTTAAAAAATAAAAACACAAACTGCGAAGCTTTTTACTTGTCTGCAGATACACCCACAGCCTCTGACGGGAATCGAACCCGCAACCCTCAGATTAATAGTCCAGCACACAATCGATTAGTCTATCGGTCTACTTCAATAACTAAGTGAGAATAAATGACAGATATGTACCCTTCAAAATGGCATATAAGTTATTAAAAACAAAAACCCCGTTCAAAAGATACGCCATCTATTGTAAATCCTGTATTTTTAAGTCATACACACGCAGAGAAAAAATATAATTGGGCATGGTTACTGTAACCATTTATATAGTGTTACAAGTTTTTTAACTATATTATAGTCACAGTAACCATTCACATGATTGTGGTAACCATAATATGGTTTATTTACGATACACATGATAGTCTCAACCATATATATGGTTACAGTAAACATATATATGTTTGTGGCAACCATATTTATGATGAATAATTTTATCATAATATGTTGTTCTCAGATTATGATAAGCCTTAAGCCGAGAGCACCATAATATGATAAGTCCTTCATCATATAAATGGTTGTCACAAACATATATATGTTTACTGTAACCATATATATGGTTGAGACAATCATGTGAATCGTAAATTAACCATATTATGGTTACCACAATCATGTAAATAGTTACTGTGACTATAATATAGTTAAAAAACTTGTAACAATATTGAAATGGTTACAGTAACCATGCCCAACTATATTTTTTCTCTGCGTGCACCTAATACAATTTATCTATCTTGGAAAGAACCATCTCTACAAGAGTGAATATTAATATATTACGATCTGGAATGTCTCAGGGAAGTGTCGCTGATAGAACTAACTAATCAGATTCTTCAGAAGTACCGTATGGTTCTCATGGCACACGCATAAATTACAGACTCCTCCAAATTGGCGGCGATTATATTTCTCCGTATATAATCAAATCAATGGGTCTCAGGACATCAGAGTGTACTCGTAATACTAATCAATTCTATTGTTAATTGAAACGATTTATAATTGCCCTTGTTGTTTAAATTATATATTTAACAAATAGCCCAACAAAACGCAACAAATTTTTATATCAATACATTTTATTGGAGTTGCTGACAAATTCTAATCCATTTAAATTCCAAATAATGCCATTAAATTTTACGATTTAACAATTAGCTTTTAATAGACAAACACACAGCCAGACATAACATTTCACACAAATTATATTGTAGATTGGGGTTCACCGCGAAAACAATCAATGAGATGACATTTGAGATTTTCTTAAGACGCGTGACTGTTGTCGGTCGGATACGCCACAGCCAACACCTTTGCACCCATAAACAATCGAAAATTGTTTATTTAGAAAAAATAAAATAAAAAAAACCATAAACTATTCAACACAGACGCACACCCAGCCACACACACACGAGAGAGATTCTCATAAAAGTAGACATTTAAAGATGATATTACATGCATTTAGGCGAGAAACAATTTTCCATTTCTATGGAATGTTGAAATGAATTCAACTAAAAGAACTTAACTTAAGTGTTTGGATGGGTTTTGTCACTGTTCTTCTCTGTTGTTTTTAGTGTTTAATGTTTAATAACGTAAAATAAAGTGTCAAACGAATACTAAAAATATCAACAGCACACAATATACCTACATACTTACTTACTGCTTCATATTCCTCCTCATCATCAGCATCACATCAGTTTCAAAATGAAAATCAAAAATAAATTTCCAATCATTTAGTTTGTTTTTGTCTCTTTGTAATTTATTAAAAATCAATCTGACAAATTTATTTCAAACTAAAGTGGATACTTTACACGGGCCAATACAAACACACAAACGCACACTTACTCAGATCATATATATTTAGGTACTTAATTTGTATATTTTATTGAGAACATTTGTGAACAAAAATTTTTTTTTTTTTTTTTTTAATTTAATTTTATGCATATTGTAGTCAATGTGTGTGCCTGTGTAAATCGATATGAAATTACAAGACATTTAGTTATCATAATATAAACTTTAAACTTGAATTCATTTGAAACAACTCATAAATTTGTTTCACTTATCATTGTGTCATCATCGACAAAAGTAAAATACAAATTTATTCATCTTTAGCCACAAAAAAGCCAACATTAACAAAGTCGGAAGGAAGCATGTATGAATTTATATTTTTCTTTAACTTTTTGGTCACTTCAACTACTTGCAACAACATCTGTCATTTGTATCCTACTTGTATGTTGTATTGGCAAACCTGCAAACAGAACCATCCAAACGAATTCGGAGAAAACTAAAAACACAGATCACAGGTCTCTCTAGAGAACTCCCCCTGTTTATTCCATTCTGCCTCAACTCACTACTCTTTTTACGTATTCACAGGGATGGAAAATGTAATCCTTGTTAGGTATCAAAATAATATTCAAAAGGTACATACTTTTTTTCAACCTCTGCGAAAGATTTTCCATATAAAATATATACTGAAGATTATCTAAAGAAAATAGCGTTAAACTGGAAATTATCTTTAAAAATTCTACTATACTGCAGATTTTATACAGAAAATTATGTAATTCTGATGATTTCATATAGAAAATACATTTATATTGAAGATTTTCTATAGAAAATATAGTTATTCACAAGATTTTCTAAGCAAAATTCTATTAAAGTGATGATTTTCTATAGAAAATTGTGTTATACTGAAAATTTCTATCCAAAATCTTTAATATAACAGTAGTTTTACTGAAGTCTAAATATTAGCTATTGAAATTATTGTTATACTGAAGATTTGCTATAGAAAATTGCGATACACAGTCTAAAGTTTTTATATAAAAATAGTGTTGTACACAAGGTTTTCTATGGAAAATGCTATTATACTGAAGATTTTCAGGATTTTCTATATACAATACCATTATACACAAAATTTTCTATACAAAATGTTAGGAATCGCAAAAAAAAAAATGCTAGGAAAAGTTTTGTTTTCTATATTCTTTGGACATCAAAACGTACGAACGTACATACGTTCGTGACCCCAGGAAATTTCCATATTAGTTATGGCACAAAAACATTCTGAGTCTAAAGATATTTGTAAATTTGTCCATGTATGACTTCAAATGCGGAATTTACAATAGATAACGTATCTTTTGAACGCGGTTTTTTGTTTTTAATAACTCATTTGTCATTTTGAAGGGTACATATCTGTCACTTATTCACATTTAGTTATTGAACATTATAGTGTAAACAGCAAAGGTTTTTTTACTTCTAAAATGTTGAGTTTTGTGCCAAAAAAACGTCATATGCGGGAAGTTGCTTTACTTCTTAAATTCGAAAGAAAAGTGCCGCTGAAGCACTTGGATTGCTCACCAAACGTTATGGTGTTTGTGTTCCATCGGTTTCAAAAGTGGAGATTTTGTTCAGCGGTTCAGAAGTGGTGATTTTGACACGGTGGACAAAGATCGACCAGGTCAGCTAAAAAAGTTTGAAGACCAAGAATTGGAGGCATTACTCCATGATGATTGTTGTCAAACCCAACCAAAGTTTGGAAAATCATTAAATAAATTGAAGCCGAGAGACATTAAAAGACAATTTTGGAAGTCTGAAATGTTGCTTGAAGAAAATAATTTTTGTACCGAATGAAAAATGGATTAACGATAATCCGAAGCGTAAGAGATCGTATGTGAGGACCGGCCAACCAGCCGAATGGTACCTATTTATTATGAGCTGCTGAAATCTAGCCAGAACATCACAGGAAACCTGTACCGAACGTAACTGATTCGTTTAAAGCGAGCATTGCACTATGTGTCCAAAAGCCAAAATTGCGGCAAAAATAAGAAATTTTAGTATGTTTCTAGAAAAAAGAAAATGATTTGCTTCGGTGCAAGTAGTTGAAAAAAATTTTAGTATGGCATGAAACTGACCTTCCCACAAATAACCACATATCGTCACCTAAAATGCAAAACAACGTATCATCAAAAAATTCGAAATTGGTTTTATTATTGATTACGATTCTATCTTTTACTATCAAAAATAACCATATTATAACCAAAATAAAAACTAAAGTATCATCAAGTATATGATTTTCTTAAACAAAATAACGTATACGCTTAGAGTAATTAATTAATAAATCGTTATTTTAGGTAGTATCCTAATTTTTTTTTAAAAAATTTGTTGCAATTGAATATTTTTAGCAGCCTTAATGAAAATTTAATTAAGAACCATTTTTAATTTAAAAAAGGAGTTGTTAGTAATTAAAATAAAAAAACATAATAAAATAATAAACTGCTTTTATTTAAAATAAAAAAAATATTTTTATTTAAGTTTTTATTTTTTCATAAAAATTTATATTGATGATACGTTTTTTTGTTTCAGAAAATAACAATTCAAAAAAACGTAAGCCACATATGTATCTTATGCATAAAATATATTTCTTGAGTCATTGTAATTCAGATTTGAAAATTTTGTTTCAATATCTCAAGTAGTTTTCATTTTATATCGTTTTTTTGCTTCTCCTATAAACTTATGAAAAGTGATGTTACGTTATTTTGCATTTTAGGTGACGATATGTATTATTCCTTGGGCAAATGCAGGCAACGCAAGTTCTATACTACAGAAGACCAAAAACTTTTTCGTAACTTCACAAAAAACATTACTAATAAAAACACGAAATTTTACAAATTATATAAACATTTAGTAAAATATTTTATGTTTTTTTTTTTAAGTACACAACTCCGGTATTGTAATCCATTTTGGTAAAATCTTAATTATAAATAAATTAAAAAAAAAAAAAATACTTTTTCCTTAATGCAACAGTTTTTACTTTTTTCAGCTTGAAAACTTTATTTAAAAAATGTAAACTTTCACAGCTGTTTATATATAACCTGAGTGGGCAATTGGCATAAGTTTTTGGCATTTATATCGTCGAAGTGTTAGGAATTAAACCGTAAAATTTTTTTTCAAAAAGCGAATGTTGAACATTTGAATTTTTGCCGCAAAAATTGGAAACGGGCACAACGGGAGCATTGATTGAATAACGGCCTGAATATGAGGCCAGGCATGAAACCGCAATATTCTAAGTATCATAACAACGCTCGACAACATTTTGGGCAATACCTGTTAAAAACTATTTTTAAAGAAGTGGTTGGGAAGTTCTGCCTCACCCGACTTATAGTATAGACCTTGTCCCGTCCGATTACTATTTGTTTCGATCGATGCAGAACGCTCTCTCTGGGATACGCTTCACTTTACAACAGAGTATCCGATATTGGTTTGCTTCGTTCTTGGTCTCAAAAGATGAGTAGTTATTTTGCTGCAGAATTCATGTGCTGCCATTAAGATGGGAAACGGTCATAGCTAACAATGGCCAATACTTTAAATAAATTTACATTGTAAAAATGTTTCAAAATAAAAGCTAAAAATTTAACAAAAAATCTCTCATTTGTATTGGCTGTATATAAAATACTGAAAATAGTTTAAAAGTATCAAACGAGTAAACTGAGTACATACTTTTGAATATGAATAAGTATCAGAAAAGGACGATCGTATCAACTTTTCCATCCCAGCCTACACTCACTTGTCAGTCCAAATGTAGTTACTAAACATTTGCCACTACTCTCGAGTATAGAGCAAGAGACAGACAGATAGACAGACGAACTTATTAAAAAGCGATAAACTCAGTCATTTGCGAATTGTTGAACACCTTGACGACCACAATGACAACACAACAAACGACACAAGTGTCTTTAGGACCCATCATACATAACGCATAACACACGACTTTGGATTCATAAAAATACAACAACAACACAAAAACAAAACAAAATATGTATTTCAATTTTATACACTCCGTTCTGTTTGGTGTTCTTTTCTCACTGCCTTTATGTGGATGCAACTTGCAAACGCGCAGCACAATCATCCATCAATTGTTGTTTCACTTGGTTGTCCGAAAAATATTGAATTCTTATGTTAAAATAATGTATTTTCGAACCGCTTGACACAGTCACTCACATGCCTTCTAGTGCGAAAAGTAATAAATTCTGGGCAACAACAAAATAAATTCTCATGTTTGTTTGTAAGAGATGGTGGAAACGGCAACAGCAGCAGCTTTGCAAAAGGGATTCTTTTTTTTTAACATATTTTTCATAAAAAAAATTAAACAAAGATAATAAATATTGTAATTCTAAATTGTTAACCATAAATTTTAGAGAAGATATAAATGGAGGAATTGAAAATAAGGTCAAGTGTATTTAAATTCTATACGGTAGCAGTTTGTTCGCACATGTATCGAATTTGTTTGTTTGTTTTAAACAATTCTTTGTGACTTTTGATCCAGGTCAAAGTTCAAAATGTTATAACATTCCCTAACTTTCAAATTATGTTTTTTTTTTGTATGAAAGTTATTTTCAGGAATTTCGAGGAGTCCAAATCAGAATTGTGTTAAGGTTTCCATGAATCCCATATTGGATTGTTTGTCCGACTGTTTGTTTCCGATAATTCCGTGATGGTCTTCGTTCCGAGATTTCACACTGTCGTTTCTCAGAGTAAAAATACGACTTGGAGTGTTGTTAACAAGTCTCCGAAATACCCTCCGAAATCGCCATTATCTCTGCCTGGAAAACAGTATTGTAATTTGGGAGGTGTAAGATCGGTTTTAGGTCATTACTTACTTTTGCTACTTTATCCTAATATTGTTCAACTTCTGGTATTATTGTGATACTTGATATAATAGTCCCTGAAACACTGAAAATTTTATCGAAATCGTATAATGTTAATTGCTTCTGATAATGTTGATTTCGAATTATTAATATTTTCCTCTGTACTTCAAATATTTAGCTTTTTTCATTTGAATATTTAGCATTTTTCATTAAAATAAAGCGAAATGTTATAGGGTTTTTGGTGGATTTTGTTGAAACTTCATTACAGTATTTCACTAGGTTTAGAAACGATCGTTCTACTTTCTGTTGCAATAAAGTTTTCAAAGAACTTTAGCAAAATAAAATAGACAGCAACAAAATGTAGGCAAAATATTTTTGGGTGTGTGGAATATAATACTGCTGGCATCAGCAACTGTTCCACTCATGTACAATGTGCATTACAAATGGAAATATTCCCTGTTCTTCTTTCAATGTAACTCGTCTTAATAAATGTATCCACATGGTCAGCCAGTAAGTCAGTCGTCGTCATCAATGCAATGAAATCGTCTGTTTAATTCATGAGTTTAAACGAAACGCACAAATGTTTCAATGTAAAAAGAAATGGAACAAAAAAAAATATAAATAAAACGTTAATATTAAACATCAGCCATTGGATCAGTTTAGTGTTCCATTATGATCCCTCGTAAGATGTACAAATAATAAAAACAAACAAAATAAATAAAGAAGCTTTCTTTCATACCTGGTCTGTAAACTGAATTAAAACCACACACATCTCCAGCAAGATGTGCAAGTTAAAACGCAAAAATGGAACATTTATAAACAGTTAACCCTTTAAACATGTGGTGTTGAAACGCTTGTTATCGTAGTTACAATCATAGAGAAAATATACATAGATCGGAAACTCTCCTGTCAAAGACCTAACTCAGTTGTCAGAAACCTAAGTGGTGGCAGTGCATTAGCAGAAAAAACTATCCCAGCTGTTCTAGGATACAGTCCCGAACTAGTGATTTTACCCATCATTTAGGGTGGGAACTAGTTACTTCAACAGCTACGTGACTACACGCAGAGAAAAAATATAGTTGGGCATGGTTACTGTAACCATTTCAATATTGTTACAAGTTTGTTTAACTATATTATAGTCACAGTAACCATTTACATGATTGTGGTAAACATAATATGGTTAACTTACAATTCACATGATTGTCTCAACCATATATATGGTTACAGTAAACATATATATGTTTGTGATAACCATTTATATGATGAAGGACTTATCATATTATGGTGCTCTCGGCTTAAGGCTTATCATAATCTGAGAATAACATATTATGATAAAATTATTCATCATAAATATGGTTGCCACAAACATATATATGTTTACTGTAACCATATATATGGTTGAGACAATCATGTGAATCGTAAGTTAACCATATTATGGTAACCACAATCATGTAAATGGTTACTGTGACTATAATATAGTTAAAAAACAAGTAAGAGAGCTATATTCGGCTGTGCCGAATCTTATATACCCTTCACCAATTTATACTTCAAAATACAAATTTAAAATACATATATTAAGGTAAACAATTTTTTTTCCAAAGTTGTTTTTTTCTTTTTTTGTTAAAAAATTGTTTTGAATTTTTTGTTTTGAATTTTAAATTTTCTTTTCTTAAATTTTAAAATTTTTTTTTAGAAATTTGAATTTTTTTTTTTAAATTTAAAAATTTTTTTTTTATGAAAAAAAAATTCGGGTTAAAAAATATTTTTCGATTTTTGTGGACCGATTTTGCTGATTTTAAATAGCAAACTTCTCGAAAGCATGTCTGACAGAATTATCGAAGATTTGGATCTCGAAGATATCTGGGGTCTTCAGAAAATTGATTTCAACAGACGGACAGACAGACATGGCTTAATCGGCTCTGCTATATATAAGGATCCAGAATATATATACTTTATAGGGTCGGAAATGAAAAATGTAGAAATTACAAACAGAATGACAAACTTACATATACCCTTCTCACGAAGGTGAAGGGTATAATAAACTGTATGAGAATTATATCAACACAATTTGTATAAAACCAGATTCTATTATTTACTCATAAAACGTTTAAAATGACTACACACTAGATTACTTAGAGACACTTAAGTGGCAATTGTCTTCATGCTAGATTACCTGGGATGTATAAAGTAACCAATTGTCTTCTCTCTGCACTACAGATAGCACATATGTACGTGTCAAATGACCCAAAATATATATATATTGGAGTCAGCCAAGTGATATGACAAAAAAAGAAGCAGAAAAAAACTTAGTTTTGTTCAAAATCTCTACGACGTATGTAGTGTATGTAGTGTTTAAAAGAGATAATTTGGAAAATTTCAGCCAAATATGGATGGGAATACGATTGCCATCGACAATTCGGGTTTCATTTCCTATAATATTTCAGAAACTACAGCTAACTCATGATCTGCATCATACGTTTCTTAGCGGCCATTATCTGTTCTATTTGGCTTAATTTAGGAATATCCTAATACTATATAATAGATTATATGCAGATCATTCAAAAACGGCACTGCAAATTAAAGCAAATACAATACACGATAGAGCCAGAAACTATCTTGTATTGAAAACATACGCTACTGCCAATCGAGGTAGTCACATGAATGAAAATGGAAGCTTGTACAAACTATAGTGCCATGGATATTTGACTTTGGTGTCGATTCGGCTGGATGGTCGGTCTTCATATACGATCTCTTACGATACGGGTTATTGTAATAAATAAATTTTTCAGTGCAAGTAATGATTCGGTGCAAAATTGATTTTCTTTTATACCACCATTTCGGACATACAAAATCATCTTTCAAGGTCTCTCAGCTTCAATTCGTATGGTAAGCAATGGGTGTACTTCAGCGGCACTTTTTTCAAATTCAAGAAGTAAAAAAAACTTCCCGCATATGACGATTTGTTGGTACAAAATTCGTCATTTTCGAAGCAAAAAAAAACTTTGTTGTTTACACGATATTGTTCAATAACTAAGTAAGAATAAATGACAGATATGTACCCTTCAAAATAGCATATAAGTTATTAAAAACAAAAACCGCGAACAAAAGATACGCCATTATTTTTAAGTCATACACCCAATAGGTCATTATTATGTAATGTTTATAAGCGTCGTATTCTAAATAAAACACTTTAAATATACTATTTACCTAAATTTTAAGAACCTATGAGTTTTCTATGGGAAAAAATCGGCCAGTTGAACATTATTTTTTTTAGTTATCTGAGGGAGAACTGTGGAATGTGTTTTGTAGTCTTGACTTCATACTGTAATAATGATTGAAATTAAGAAAAATAAAATACGTTTTTAATCGTTCTTGTACATCTTTATATGTATAAACGCTAGCTTGTCTGCTTTTAGTATCTGACAATCTCGTATATATTTTTCATTAATTATGCATCTTAAAGAAGAGAGGAAGAAAATAATGAAACAAAAAAAAAATCAAATAAAAACAAGAAAAGAAAAGAAAAAAAGATACAAAAACACCCAGAGATAATAAATAATCAGTCAGGAGTTAGGCGCCTGTGTTAATGATGTTCAAGTCATAACTGAACAATCAAATGGGAATTAGTTCTTTTGGTTTGACTGATTCAATTTGATAAGACGTTTCATTCATTCACTCATTCGTTCCTAATTGGTATAAATGAATAACGGTTGGTTGACGTAATAACTATTAAAGATTTTCGTTCATTTACAGATTTTTGTCTTTAAGAAGTTATAGTTAATAAATAAATAAACACACACACACAATTCATTTAATATTTGCTTCATTTTTTATGGTTTTCTTTTATTTTTATTATCGTTATTATTATTAT
Organism: Calliphora vicina; assembly: GCF_958450345.1. Lineage (NCBI taxonomy): Eukaryota > Metazoa > Arthropoda > Insecta > Diptera > Calliphoridae > Calliphora > Calliphora vicina. Next base: position 111,394,623 of record NC_088784.1, read on the forward strand.
AATTATCAAGTTTTGTCTTTTTTTTCATATACTATTTATATATGTTTACTCGCATATACATATTTGATTTAAAATTAATTAAGGTTCCTTTCTTTTTGCAATTTTAATTTAATTTTAAATGTTAAATTTGTTTTAAAAGTCATACGAGCACAATTATCATCATCATCATCATTATCATTATAACCATATTATAATAACTATAAGTAAATAAAATAAAATAAAATAAACTAGACTACATACAATACAATTTTTAGCCATTTTTATAGGACTTTAATTATTATTTTGTTTGTTTATTCTTTAATATAAAACTAATCAATTAATTAATTAAATTAATTTAACATACATTCATTCATTATTTATGAGTTTTATTTTAATTTTATTTTTTAATTTCTTGTTTAACTTCGTTTCTTAAATAAATATTTAATACAGAATTTGTGTTTTTGGTAGGGGTTGTTTGTTTTAGTTTTAGTTTTTTATTTTGTTTTCTGAGTTGAAAGAAATGATTTTTATTAATCTTAAATTTGTTAAAGAATTTCAAATACATAATAGAAAAAATTAAATAAATAAAAACAACCCATCAGAAAGAATTTATTTTAAACTAAATCTAAAAATTGTTGCACATTTTTTGATTTATTAAATAAGAATTTTTTTTACTTAATTACAAATCCTTTGAAATACTTTAGTTGTTTTTATGTTTCCTTTTAAATTCAAATTGTTTTTATTTTTTATTTATGTATTTAACTATTTTTTTTTTTGCTTGTTTTTCTGTTTATCCACAAAACCTTTTTGAGTGTGTCAGTTCGTTAATATTCCTGTCTGTCTTTTGTTTTTTCATTTGTTTGTTTTAGGATGTCCTTTTTTTCAAGTCTGTGCTTGTTATGAATAATCCTTAAAACCAATATAAATCTTTAGAGGACTCTTGAACTTGAGCTTCTAGACCTAAAAAGAAAAAGAATAAAACAATAATTTTTATAGTTTAAAGTAAAGTTAGGAAGTATTTTTTATTTAAATGGAAAAAAGTATACATTAATATTGTAGGGGACAAAAAATAAATAAAGTGTTTTTTTGCTTCGAAAAAGTCGAATTTTTTGCCAGTTTTGATTTACTTCTTTAATTTGCACAAGTAAGAGAGCTATATTCGGCTATGCCGAATCTTATATACCCTTCACCAAATTATACTTCAAAATAAAAATTTGAAATATTTTTAGGTAAACAAAATTTATTTTTTTTCCAAAGTTTTTTCATTTTTGGAAAAAAAAAATGTTGTCGATTTGTTTTTTTACATTATGAGCGTTGTCATAATGGAATATTACGGTTTCATGTCTGGCCGCATATTCTGAACGTTTTTCGGTCAATGCTCCCTTCAAAGGAATCCGTTGCGTTCGGTATAGGTTCCATGTGATGGTCTGTTCAAGATTTCAGCAGCTCATAATAGATAGGACCCTTTTGGTCCCACCAAATATGGAGAATTACCTTTGCGCCATTGATATTTGACTTTGGTGTCGATTCGGCTGGTTGGCCGGGCTTCACATACGAGCTCTTACGCTTCGGGTTATCGTATTGGATCCATTTTTCATTGCAAGTAATGATTCGGTGCAAAAATAATTCTTTTTTATAGCGTTCATTTCTCGGCTTCAATTCGTATGATACACAATCTCTCTGCTTTTGGATGAATCCTGCTACTAGCATACTCTCCCATGTCAAAATCACCACTTCTGAACGGCACAGAAACTGGAACACATTCACCATAAACATTGGTTAGCAATCGCTTTCTTCAAATTAAATAAGTAAAGCTAAACTTCCCGCATATGACGCTTTAGTGGTACAAAATTCGACATTTTCGAAGCAAAAAAATAATTGTTAACACTATAATGTTCAATAAGTAAGTGAGAATAAATGACAAATATGCACCCTTCAAAATGACATATAAGCTTTACAGTCTTAAAAGGGGGCTTAATTTACTTCGTTTAAAAAGCTGGCAAAAGTCTGTGAATACTACTAATTCGGAAAAACTTCACTGATATTTCGTTTAATTTTGTATTAAAAAAATCCCGGGAATTATAAGATTTGACCATTATATTCCGAGATGGGAAAAATTCTGTGAAATTAGTAACCCTATCTGGGACACATAATGGAAAAAAATGGAGACAATTGTTGCACAGTGTAATCGATTAAATACTTACTTTAACACTCGCACTAAATAAATGCATTCTTTGACTAGAACTTTCCAATATGGTTACATCTAATGAGGACTTAGTTAGATACATACATATATTAGAGCAGAATTGGATAAATTAAATGAAAAGTTTTTTCCAACAAATCCGTTACATATGTATCTGATTTTAATTAAATGTTCAGTGGAAAAGATGTGTCGTAAATATTGAAAAATACAATATATTGAAAATATTTTATTAAAAAAATGCCACCCTTGCTCTAGGCTCAAGTTTAAATTAAAATTTAAATGTTTGTACGAACATGGTTTTGGTAACAGACAACAACACAAGGGTCAAAATGTTGCCATGACACTCTATCGACGCGTCGTAGTGTATTTAAGTAACTTTGGCAACACAGAAGGACGGACGGACAGACACGCACACTTGAATGTAATGAATTGTAAAATGAATGGGAAAATCGAAAAAAAAGAAACTTACCAGCCATTGTGGGGTAACTGGAATACGCAGCAGCACTTTCTAACGCATGGGCGGTCTGTTGGTCATGATGCAGTCTGCAAAGAAAACAAAACGACAACAAAATGTAATAAAAATACAGATTTAGCAGGCATCTACTACTGTGCCAGTAACAAACTATTAACGAAATACAAGAAACAACATCTGTAGATATGAGTTTTAATTTATTTACCTTGAACTGTGGCCATACTGTTGGGGTAGACGCAAGAGGCTTCCATATTGCGCCATATTATGATGATAGGCATGAGCATGGGCCGCATGAGCATGGGCAGCATGTGCATAGGTCCCATAGTGAGCCGCTGCATGGGGTACCCAAGGATCTGTTGCATAACCGCCTTCAGATGAATACAAATCGCTCATCTTGATCAATGAAATTGGAAGAGAAATGAAGAAAAACCAAACCAAATGATTATTAATTAAATATGAACAACAGAGTGTTTGTTTACACTTGCAATGGAATATTGATGCGTTTTTGAAAGCGATCATATTTTAAATATTGAGTTACAGTTAAAGATTGTGATTTACCTGCGGATGTGTCGTTGCCGTTACAGGATGCACATAATTGCTATTCCAAAATGAAGGTGGGAAATTACGAGTAGACATTGGTGTGGTTGATTCTTTAACGAAACAGAAAGAGAGAGAGAGATAGTTTTGTTAAATATATTATGTATTAAGATTTTAATTAAGATGTTCATTTTTTTAATGAACAATATAAAATGAGTCATCAAATAAGTTTAAGCATCGAAATGAAATGATACAATAAACAAAACGATAAAAAGAACGCGCCTGATTAACAACTAATGCCTTGTAACAGTTGTACCGTTACGTTATGGCTTGCTGCAGTAAACAATCTGCCACAGCAAGTTTCCCAAAAAATAAAAAATAAAAAAAAAACATCCAACCATCTCTCATTCACTTGCAGCCAGCCTGTTCTACAAGATCACAAATTGTAATGAAAATTTGCCAACATGTGAAAAGTGTGCCTTTACTAACGAGTACTTAAGAATTTCACGTTTATTTAGCAAAACACAAACAGAATTTAAATAAAATGCTCCAAAATTATTAAGGGGCCGACACAAAACTGCCACAAACAAATACTAAATACAACTTATTTCGGTATAAATGTTTGCAAATAATTCGTTGCTGTTTGCTGGTTTGGAGCATCAGTTTCTGTGTAGCTAGAAAACAACAAGACCAAGTGAGGAGCAGTGCATTAAAGGAATGCGTTTAAGGGCACACACAATATTTGTAAACCCCCCCTCTTGCCGATACATTTTCAACTTATTCAAAATAAATGTAGTTGCAGTTGCAGACATTGTTTGATATTTTAAATATATTCAAACACACAAATACAAATGAAATGTGTACGTGCAAGTAGAATCCAAGGAGCAACAACATCCAACATTGATGACAACATTCCTTAACTTGTTTTCATACAATTTCCATGATGATGTTTCTTTATGCATGTGTGTCTTCGTTTTTGACTCGACTCTGCAACACATCATCCTTTAGCTACATTATGAAACTGGAAGTGATAGAAGGGGTGCCATCATCATCTTCATTGTCGTCGTCGTCATTCTATTCTTCTCATCATGCAGACATCCATCCATTTAGTTCATCATTTTTTCCTGGAGTCTTTATCGAGTATACGTTTTGAAAAAAATAAATGAATTTTTTCGTGGTTTGGTTTGTTTTTCTTTGAAATACTGATGCGTTTCTTTCAAGTTGAAAATAATACCGCTTTCAGTTGAATACATTGATTTCAAAATAAGAATATTTAAATAGTTATTAACAGGTTTCACGTGCTTGAGTTTATTTGGTCTTAATAATTTTCTTGTAGAGGAAAAGTACACAGCTCAATAGTGGTAAAAAATCCTTCCTTATTACAATGTCATTAGGGCAGTAAAACGATTCATTTCTCATTTGTCCTCTCTAACAGCGTTAGCTTAGTGAGTAAACTTGCCAAGTCCATTTTTTATGTAAATTGGCATTTTAATACAAAACGTTAGAATAAGTTTGCTTAAAAAATGTTTACAATTAGTTCGTTATGTTTGTTTCAAACGAATCAGTTGTATTCGGGGTCTGGCCAGATTTCAGTAGCTCATAATAGATATGACCCCTTTGGTCCCACCAAATCCAGAGCATTACCTTAGCTCCATGGATACTTGGCTTTGGTGTCGACTCGGCTGGTTGGCCGGGCTTCATAAACGATCTCTTACGCTTCGTGTCATCATAATGAATCCATTTTGTAATAATTGGGTGCAAAAATGATTTCTTTCATTTTTTGTATTTCAGACATACAAAATCGTCTTTCAAGATCTCTCGCCTTCAATTCGTATGGTACCCAATTTCCTTGCTTTTAGATGAATCCTGCTGCTTGCAAACGTTTTCAATTGCTGTTATTCAGTTTGACAACAATCTTCATGGAGTAATGCCTTCAATTATTGGTCTTCAAACTCTTTTGGCTGACCTGATATGCCATCTATTGTAAATCCCGCATTTTTAAGTCATACAAGTAATATATTTTTATATTAGCAAACATGCAGAGAAAATACGACAACTATACTATGTTCTTTGTAACAATATATTGTTGTTACTTTAATTTAATTTCATCAGGAAGCTTATTCCACATCCGGCTGTACGGCCAAAGAACGAATTTTCCCTGTAATGCGTTGTGCGATCCATTGTCAAGTAGACCACGAATGGATGAGCCCCTGCTGAAGAAAACTACGGGAGTAGAGCGAGTTCCCTAATTTCTGCAGAGCACATCCCATAATAGTATCGGTAGAACAGTGAAACACAACTCACATTGAGACGATGTTCCAGTGAGTCAATAGAGCTGGATACCCTACTGTCACCAATAAGCATCTTCGCCCTCTCCTGTAGGCGGTCGAGTAACTCAAAAATAGACTTCGAAGTACCGGCCCATACATGAGAGTTGTATTCCATTTTCGGTCGGATATAAGTGGTGTAAATAGTAAGGAGATCAGATGAAGAAGTATTTCCTGCACCTTTTTAGAAAACCAACACGCAGAGAAAAAATATAGTTGGGCATGGTTACTGTAACCATTTCAATATTGTTACAAGTTTTTTAACTATATTATAGTCACAGTAACCATTTACATGATTGTGGTAACCATAATATGGTTAATTTACGATTCACATGATTGTCTCAACCATATATATGGTTACAGTAAACATATATATGTTTGTGACAACCATTTATATGATGAAGGACTTATCATATTATGGTGCTCTCGGCTTAAAGCTTATCATAATCTGAGAACAACATATTATGATAAAATTATTCATCATAAATATGGTTGCCACAAACATATATATGTTTACTGTAACCATATATATGGTTGAGACAATCATGTGAATCGTAAGTTAACCATATTATGGTTACCACAATCATGTAAATGGTTACTGTGACTATAATATAGTTAAAAAACTTGTAACACTATATAAATGGTTACAGTAACCATGCCCAATTATATTTTTTCTCTGCGTGAAGGCACTTGAATGCTTCTTTCGACACTTGAAAAATGTATTTTGTCTATCGGAAATCGCACTGAATACTAGATCATCAAGAGCTTCTGAGTCTTTAATATTTACACCACCCATAAGAACAGATGAAACAACATGATCTGAGAATGCCACAAGGTCCCGATTAAGGGAATCATTCATGTTTTGCCTTATTGCCCCAATCTCCGACAGGCCAGGCCTATAATTAAATGAATATGAATGGCAAATGTTGCTGTCATCTGCAAAAGAATAGATAGGATTGCCGGGTTAAGATTAATTCACCCAAGGCTCCCTTGGGTGAATTAATCTTAAACTCGTTTGATCAGATCCCATCTACATCAACTCTTATAGTGCGATCTCTGAGAAAGCTCTATATAAATCGAGAGAAGTTATTACCGAGTGTCTTCAATTCTCATTAGCTCTATAGTTTTATTAAAGTGAATAACAATAAATTTCAGTAAATTTATCAATGATTTTTAAATGGGAATTTAGTACGTTAAAACTAAAACCTATTAAAATAAAATTATGTACTATTCCCAAAAATAAATAATAATATAATTTTCCGACACTATATAGTATATATATTCTGGATCCTTATAGATAGCGGAGTCGATTAAGCCATGTCCGTCTGTCTGTCTGTTGAAATTAATTTTCTGAAGACCCCAGATAACATTCATACATCAATATCTCCAGAACAACCTCGATTTTTTACCTATTTTTGACCTATATATGGATATCTACTGATAGATATTTCAAAGACCTTTACAACGACCATAGAAAGTTGGACCTACAATGGGTCAAAATCGGAAAAAATATTTTTTTTTCACCAAAAGTTTGTTTTCGCTAAATTTAAAAAAAAAATAAAAAATAAATTTAAATTTAAAAAAAATTAAAAAACAAATCAAAAATTTTTTTTTACAAAAAATTAATAAAAACTGCAAAAAAAATTTTTGTTTAGCTAAAAATATTTAAAATTATTATTTTGAAGTATAATTTGGTGAAGGGTATATATGATTCGGCACAGCCGAATATAGCTCTCTTACTTGTTTTTCATTGTGTTTTTAGAATTCTGTAATAATTAATTAATGCTAAAATAAGGAATAATTAATGTTTTTTTTATAATTGAAAAGAAACATTTTAAATATTTACTTAGTAATAATAATTCGTGAATATTTTATAAATTGTTTATTTAGTATCACCAAAGTTTTTTAAAAAAGCACCTATTTTTTCGCATCCAATTTTTTAAAAGCTCTGAAAGCAGTGGAAATAATGTTGTACTTTTAAAAGAAATCATTTAAAAACCCTTAGTGTTAAGCTATTGTATAAAATAATGTTTCTATGTTTTGAGTACAAAGTATGTTATGGTATGTTAAATCAAAATGAATTCGAATTACAATTACACATTCTTGTTGCAAATGCAAATAAATTAAGCAATGATTTTAATGATAATTGTGGTGCTTGAATTGAGGCAACATTTGCACAATTTATTTCCAATTTATTTAGATTTTATTGCCATTTAATGTGTTTGTGAAGTTTAATTGAATAGAAAGAACATTTGAAATTAGGGGAGGGGGAAAAAACATTTAGTGGTTATGAAGGTGGTTGGTTGTGTTTAATACCGCTGAGAATAAATGGTGGTAGAAGTCGAGGCATTAGTGTTGACAAAAATATAAACGTTTGTGCTGTTTAGTTTAGTTTTTGTTGTTGATTTGTTTTATTTAAATATCTTTTGTTTTTTGCTTATTTAAGTGTTTTTTTTTTGTTGTTGTTGTATCATTGGCATTTTGTAATAAAATGTCGACGGAATGCTAAACACTTGCCAGTTGCTCCGTTCATATGCCAATGGCGAATACCATCACATGCCACTTGGATTCATGGCGGTTTTTAAATGCATTCATTATTCAATTAGCAAACGAAACAACCAAATCCAACCCACCAGACAAACGGCCAGCCTGCCTGCCGGCCAACTACATACATTTGCCAGCATTTATTTATTTATTTACATATTTTTTTATTGTACATAAATACATACATACATACATATAGTATGTATATTTATGTACTAAGTATTTAGCAACTATTTTCAAAAGATTCGAACACAAATCGAAAGTACTTACGACTACAAATCGAGAAACACAAAAGCAAAAAAAAAAACGATTTAAAAGCCATCACCATTTGCTTTTTTTGTTTTTGCCTAAAAATATCTCTGAGTACATAGAACGAATATAGAGATGTAAGTTGGTTGCATTTAGTACAAATGAACACAAAAAAATGCCGAAGGTACGTACTTACATAGATAGATATAAAGGGTGTTTTTTTTAAGCCGGATAGAACTAACGAAAGGGTTAACTGTCAAACGAACTGTCATACTGCGCTCACTTGTTAACAGTATACTCTGGAAAATCATTATAAATAGATGGATTTTTGAACAACGATATCAAATCATCCAAATTTAATTTGAAAATTAGTTTTATTGCAAAATGAGCGGTAAGGCTAACGGGTCAGACCAATCCACAACAAACCCTACTACAGACTCCATTACATCCAGAAAATGATTTTTAGTTTGAAACATGGTTGACAATGATCCGAACGACATGAGGTTTCAACAGCAGTTGTCAAACCGGTTTTCGAATTATTCGAAAAAACCGGATTTTTCCCAAATTTCCGGTTTTTTTAAACCGGTTTTCACAAAAGGACCGTTTTTGAGTTATTCGACAAACCGGATTTTTTGTCTCGAATTATTGGAAAAAGCCGAATATTTTTGTTTTTATTTATTTTTAGATGTTATGCAAAATATAGAAGCTCAGCTCACTTTAAAACATTAAAAGAAGTTCAAAATTTACATAAAAGAACTAATATTGCATTTGATTATTTGACAAAATTTTAATAAAAATCAAATCTTTTATACAATTCAATTTTAACAGTTAATCCGAGTTCAACTACATATAAATGAATATGTTTTTTCTGTTTCTTTTTTAATAAAAAATAAATTAAGGAATCGTCCACGAATCATTTATCATCATCTTGAAATATTATTTTAAAAAATACAACTAACTGTTATATAAAAGTCGACCGCAATCATCGATTTATTATTGAAGAATTTTTCGATAACTTATTTTCGAGAAATGGGCCTGACTAGCATCCAAGGCTTTGTCAAGAACAACCGCGGCGGATATATGGCCGAAATCATTTGCAAATGTTATGTATAGAAAAAAACATTTTTTTAAAAATTAAAATTTCCTTTCTTGTATTTTTTTTACAATTTCAAGTTCTATCGGTCTTCAAAAAAACACCCTTTAGTACATTTTTGCTATTATTTGACTTTTTTGTATCACTCTTGTTTATTTTGGTACTCTGGGCCACTATGGTACTCTGCGTGCTGCTACAACACACTCGAGTATTAACAAATAAATATGTAATTTTATTTTTTTTTATCTGTGTGTAGAATTTAAACTCACACAATAAATAAAGGAAAAATAAAACAACAATTTAATTAGATGCCGCTTTTAAGATACAATCAAATTCCTTGTGTTCTGCATTTGAACATTCATACCTTTCTATTTTTAAACATTCGAACATTTTTAAACGAAAACCAAAATAATAACAACAACAAAAATCAAATCAAATACAAAAATAAATCTATAAGAACCACAATAAATAAAATGAAATAAATAAATAAATTACAAACAATTGCAGTTGTGTAGATTGTGTTTTAAACATTGATTATTGGGCCAAATGATGTAAAGAATTTTTTAAAACGAAATAACAAGAACAAAAGTACGATTACGAGTACTTTTGTCTAAAAGGACATTTATTATTGAGATGTACGAGTAAGTATTTATGCATCTGTGTGGCTGTATCTACACAATACTAAATATTTCAATCTAATACACCACATTCTAGCCAAGGTGGTCTTTTTTATTCTTTTTAAGGTCATTCAAAGATTTTTATCGTCATCTACACCACATGCAGATCTTAACACGATGCTGACCTTTTCATATGCAGTTACAACGTTACGTTTTGCGGTGTACAACAGGTGCTTGTTTGTGTAACATTAAGATGTCACTGATAATACAGTAGAGCAGCTATATAATGAAAAGAAATAACACACACTGAATAAAATATTATAGAAAATATGTACAGAAAATCCGGAATTTACAATATATGGCGTATCTTTTGAAAGCGGGTTTTGTTTTTATTAACTTATACGTCATTTTGAATGGTCCTGTCCTTTATTATCACTTAGTTATTGAACATTATAGGGAAAATGTAGAATTTTGTACCAACGAATCGCCAAATGCGGGAAGTTTTGCTTTACTTATTTAATTCGACAAAAAGGTCCGATGAAGCACCGATTGCTCACCAAAGCTTATATCGCGACAGATGGTTTGTGCGGTTCAGAAGTAGTGATTTTAACACGGAAGACAAAGATCGCCCAGACCAGACTTAAAAGTTTAAAGACCAAGAATTGGAGGCATTACTCCATGAAGATGGTTGTCAAACTTAATAAAAGCTTGCAAAATTATTGGGAGCTACTCATTCAGTCAACACGCTTTCAAGCTGCTGGATTCATCCAAAGGCAGGGAAAATGGGTACCAACGAATTAAGGGCGAGATACCTTGAAAGACTACAAATTTTGCATGATTTAAATGCTGCTTGAACGCTATAAAAGAAAATCATTTTTGCACCGAATCATTACTTGCGATGAAAAATGGATCCATTACGATATTCCGAAGCGTAATAGATCGTATGTGAAGCCCGGTCAACCAGCCGAATAGACGCCAAAACCAAATATCCATGGCGGTATGGTAATGCTCTGTATTAGGTGGGACCAAAAGAGTCCTACCTATTATGAGCTGCGGAAATCTAGGCATCATGACAACGCTTAGCCACATGTTGAAATACCTGATAAAAAGTATTTAGAACGAAGTGGTTGGGAAGTTTTACCTCACCCACTTTATAGTTCAGACCGTGTCCCGTCCGAATACTATTTGTTTCGATCGATGCAGAATGCTCTCTCTCGGATACGCTTTATTTTGGAACAAGGTATCTGATATTGGCTTGATTCGTTATTGGCGAAAAAAGATGAGCAGTTCTTTTGACACGGAGATAATAAACGAAAGACTTAGGCATGAAGATCATCACATTTCTATGCAAGAGTTGCTGGTACTTTGTCAAGAAGATTCGGAATAGAGCGACGCTACTATTCAATTTAACCGCTATAAATTCCTATCTTCCCACTTTACAGTCTCAAATTCCTATCTACCCAATTTAAGGTCTCGTCCATCAATCAATCGTCCATTTAGTAATATTTTCTACTTTTCACGTCGCTCTGGAATTTTCCCTCATTGTCGGAAGAATTGGAAAAAATGCTACCCCGAAAAACTCGAAATTTAAGAGTTCACTACTTAAGATACCCGTACCTACACAGAGAGAACAGATTCGTAGTAGCAACCGAATTTGTTGCCAATCGAATGATTCTGCCTTAGTGACAGAATATTACGGTTGTGGCTACAAAATTTTAGAAATGATAACAAAAGTATGGTTTCTTCAACTGAAATTTTTGATTATCAACTGACTTTCTGTTGATAGAACCGAAAAACTCTATATGTGCAACCGAATCATTCGATTGGCAACAATTTCGGTTGCTAATACGAATCTGTTTTATCTGTGTAGAATACAAAGTGACTTTCATTGGAATCGTCATATCTTTGGGATTGCGAAATAAATATTTAGGTGCTTGGGTTTCTTTAGAGCGATAAGTCATTGATCATTTGCGATGATCCCAATATACAATTTTTTTTTCAGTTAAAAATGAAAGCTGTGAAAAACATATTTAAATAGCAATTGAGCATTACTTTATTCTTTTGAATTCAGCATTCATTTTATCATTACTTAGCTGTAGCCATAGAACGGAAGGAGAGAGAAATATCAATGGAAAAAATGACTCTCTTATCACACACAAACAATAACAAAATACATGGCAATACATTCTCTTGAATTAGGTTCTTTAAAACAGATTTAGGTTTTTGGCTCTCAGTTACCTATCTAGTTGTCATCTATGGCATTTACTGTCATTAACGGTTTTAGTTACTCCAAAGATAATAGTAATAAGATCATGTTTGATTTTAACTATTGTATTTAGCTGCTACCGTTTTCTGAAGCAGGTATCTTTTACATTCTATAAGATCCTTAACACAACCAATCTATATAAACACATTTGAAGTGGGCGAGTTGGAAAATTCATTTAAGGAGGAGTAGTCGAAATGAGGCACGTTTACAAAGTTGTATTTGTTATTTATGTGAACATTGTGTGCGTGACATAGATACATGTCTATTTCAATTTTTTTTTTAATAAAAATTCCTAAATGTTTTTTTCAAATAATAAAACACATTTATACGTGGATAATAAATTCATACAAACGTATTAAATTATGTACGATATTAAATTGTGAACTAAATTATATTCAAACGAATGGAGTGGACTAAATTTTATTGATTTTATTGAGTGAAGAAATTATTTATTTTCCTACAATACAACAGCACTCTAATGTTGCTTCTAAAAGAATAAAAATCATTCCCACTTCAAAAATCATTTGTCCAATTGAGATAAGTATTAATAACGGCGAGTGTGTAAGAAATCATTAAATTTAATTTGAATTATAAAAAGATTAATTAATTCATTCATTCGTTTAAACACTCTCTTTATTAAGATGTCTTTGACACTGACAAGCGCAACATTAGGTGCTCATGTTAAATGTCATGTTGACACTTTTTCTTAGAATTACAAAAACAAACACACCAACAAAAGTGCCAGAAACAAAAAATATACTACATAAACATAAATGTTTTTCTTTCTGCGGCACTAACTAGGGAGGGAGGCCCTGATTGTTAATGAGTAAATGATATGTGTAATTTATGTATTTATATGTATGTATGTTTTCCAAAAAGGATTTTTAAAGCAACAAAAAAGTTGTGTGACATTTACATGACAGCTAAAAAACTTTTGATCTTTTGAAGATGATACATTGAAATTTGTATTCAAAGTGACATAATTAAGTTGTTTTCATTCGCAGGCAAATGTGCAACAAGCTGCAGCATCCATCTGCTTGTTGGAAATTAAGAACGTACGTATTTTAAAATATTAGATGCATTGGATGTTCAGTGTTCTTACCTTTACTTTCTTTGTTGTTGAAATTGAGAGCCCGTGAGAAATGTTCATCCACGACGCTGGCTGTATCACCGGAATAATTTGTAAAAACGACGCAGGTGGCTGATAAATATTGTGCTCTCCCTTGGCCAGCATTTATGCTGGTGGTATCCAAGGGCAAATCCTTTGCTTGGGCACCACCTCCTTGATGCATCGAATGATGGCGCGGAGAATCTGGACCCGAGGAACACGACGACTCATTATGATGATGAGCACCCACTAAACGTGCTGCAAACAAAAATAACAACAAATATATTTCATTAGATAAGTTATGGATGAGAAAAGTAATACCTATTTTAAGATTTTCTTCATAAATACTACATATTTCAAGAATATTCGCAATAAAAACTATTATGTTGATAAAAGTATTTCAATTCATTTTTGTTTTTTTTTTTTTTTTGCAATATCAATTTAATAATAAATATTATATTGCTGTTGTTGTTTGTTATATGTATCAGCTGGTGGTGCTGCTGTTGGTGTTGACTGTTGTTTGTATCATGAAAGAATTTGTTTGGAATGTGTTCAGGCATGCCACTGCTACATACTTCTGTAGCAGTCAACTAACTAACATGCAACAACAACAATACACTCTTTCTTATATTCGCAGCAGTAAATGTCGTTCATTTGTTGCCGAACTATCTAAAAAATTTGCAAATTAATTAGTGAGGCGCGCGTTCATGCGAAGGAGTTAAATAAGTAGCCACCATACTCCTATATACATACATATCTACGTCGTTGTCATCGCAATTTAATACATATGTTTGTATGTATGTACATTATTCAATGATGGCTACTTGAAAAACACACATAAAAAAGCGTCAAGATGATATATGCGTCTCCTAAAAATATTTTATATTTATGTGTTTGCCTACTGAATACTGATGAAGGAATCGTAATTTATTATGATATACGTTCCAACGTACCTAAATTGTTAAAAAGTGTATGCTGGGCGTAGGGTACATGTCCAAAATTTTCAAAAAATTCCACTTACATGCTTTCTTAAAGGGTGCCTTTTTGGCAAACTTATTTCTTAATCTTTTTGGCAACCTCTTTCGACATATGGAAAAGTTTAAAGATACTTTATAATAAAACAAGTAAGAGAGATATATTCGGCTGTGCCGAATCTTATATACCCTTCACCAAATTATACTTTAAAATAAATTATTTTAAATATTTTTAGGTAAACTAAATTTATTTTTTTTTAATTGTTTTTAAAATTTTCTTTTAATTTTTTTTAAAAAGTTTTTTCCAATTTTTTTTTAAAATTTTTTTTTGTTTTTAAATTTTTTTTTTGGAAAAAAAATGTATGACAAAAAAAATTGTTTGATGAAAAAAAAATTCGGGTTAAAAAATAATTTTCCCGCTTTTGACCCATTGTAGGTCCAACTTACTATAGCCTTATATACATCGTTGCAATGGACTTTAATGACTTAGTAATCCAGATATAGATCAAAAATAGGTCAAAAATCGAGGTTGTCCCGGTTTTTTGCTCATATCTCCGTTATTTATGGACCGTCTGACAGAATTATTGAAGATTTGGATCCCGAAGATATCTGGGGTCTTCTGAAATTTGATTTCAACAGACAGACAGACAGACAGACAGACGGACATGGCTTAATCGACTCCGCTATCTATAAGGATCCAGAATATATATACTTTATAGGGTCGGAAATGAAAAATGTAGAAATTACAAACGGAATGACAAACTTATATATACCCTTCTCACGAAGGTGAAGGGTATAATAATAGAATTCACAATACATAAATTTAAAGTAAAGTCGGTGAATTTATATTTTCTAAATATTATTTTGCAGAGAATTGTCGATATCCCGGCGCTATTAAAATCGAGAAAATCGGTCCACAAATGGCTGAGATATAAGGAAAAAACCAGGACCACCTCGATTTTTGACCTATATCTGGATTACTAAGTCATTAATATAGACAATATGGATATCAATGGGTCAATATCGGAAAGAATATTTTTTAACCTGAAATTTTTTCAACAAAAAATTTTGTTGCGCTAGTAAATGTATAAAACCAATTTTGAAAATTCAAATATTTAATTTTGTTTCTTACTTGTTTACTTGTTTTAAGCAAAATTAAAAAAGGAAACATATCTTAAAAATTAGTTCATCATTTGAGGAATCATACTTGGCACGTCAAGTTTCAAAGAAATCTGACAACAGTCAATTTTAATGCCGATTTAAATTGAAGTTTTAAGTTCTTGAAGGAATTATAAATGAGTTTAATATTCAAACTTATAAGGATATTAATATATTGACAGTAATGTGTAGTTGTTTTAATTTGTTTATATACATTCTGAAACGAATTACTCTTTTTCCAGATTTAACTTAGCATTATGAAATTTTGAGCGATTGAAACTAACAGAGTGACAAGTTTAGTCAAATACCACTGCTATATTATACCCCCTTTTAAAACTTTCGACCAACAAAACTAAAATACCAATTATTATATTAATGTAGCGAGTGTTAATCATTTTAACAGTGCATGTTTTTTATTCAGAAATGTCCTTAATTATGTAGTCGCGGGTGAGTTTCCAAACGTCCAAAGTTATGGATTCAAAATATGTATGTAGATAGCCAAATTTTTAAAAACTTTAAAAATAGCTAAATGGACAACACTAAATTCTAGTCGTTTGAATTTATCTCAATATCTGTTATTTTATTTTTTCGCTTCAGCTTTAAAGCGAGTTTAAATGTTCATCTGCTCTCTGCTTTGTTTGCTTCCATACACAAATATATTGTATTTGTTCCGTCACTTATGTTGCTGCGGTTAAATCGTAAAAATTCAAAATGAAAAAAAATATTCATTTATAGCTACTTGTTGTCAGAAATGCTAAACATTTAGATGGACTTCGACACCATATTAAACAAAACGACATTCCAAGCATTTCAAACAAGTACTGCTACTTACTTCCACTGGCACAGCCACAGCCCGCATAGTCAGTTTCCGTCGATTTCTATAAGTGTGGCTGCTAAGCCCATCATCTCTCATCATCATCCAACGCATGTTTCAATGCTTGGTTATGAGTGTGTTTGACTGTGTGGTGATTGAGTGGAACACAGATTTGCAAAAGTGAAAAATTAAATCATATTTGACGGATTGTAAAACAAATTTGATTTATTTTGTTGTATTTTTAATTTTAACTCATAATTTTCTTTTATACATATAAATTTTCTCAAAAGGATTTTCAGATTATGTACATACTTATCATGAAAAATGGTAATCACTACTTAGGACTGATTAAATAACTGTCCACATGGGAGTCAATTCCCAATACAATACAATATTTTATGTTGCTTAATGATAAATTAAAAATTTAACAACCAAACTTCAGGCCGTTAAGAGAGCTATATTCATTCGGCTGTGCAAAATCGGGAAAAATATTTTTTAACACGAATTTTTTTCAACACTTAAAAAAATTGTTTGTCATAACTTTTTTTCACAAATAAATTAAAAAAAAAATTTCCCATACAATTTTTTTCACTAAAAAATGAAACAAAACTATTTTTTTAAAAAAAAATATTTTGAAAAAAAAAATTATTTTTGTGTAACTAAAAATATTAAAAAATTTTATTTTAAATTATAATATTGTGAAGGGTATATATTAGGGTATTCAATTAATCGGGTTTAATCGGTTAATCGAGCAAATAATTAATCGGGGTTTAGATTTATTCGGTTAATAATCGGTTAATTTAAAATTATTCGATTAACTGAATAATTTCTATTTTAATTTTAAATTGAAAATACAACAACGAATTTGGTGTACAAATACATAAAAAAACAAAACATAACAATTTTAAATTATTCGAACGGTTAACCGATTAACAGTTAATCGATTGAATACCCTAGTATATATACCCTTTTTTTTAAAAAATATTTTTGTTTAATTTTTTAGTGAAAAAAATTGTATGGCAAACAATTTTGTTAAATTTTTTTCAAAATTATTTTTTTTTAATTTGTTAGTGAAAAAAATGTATGACAAAAAAAATTTGTTGGTGATAAAAAAAAATCGTGTTCTTCCAAATAATTTTCAAGCCCACTCTATGGTAGAGTTTCGTGTTCGGTTTTAACCGAAACCGCGGGTTTTCAGGACCTAAAACCGAAACCGACAATTATTCTTCGATTTTTAATTTTAATCTATTTTTATACCCTTCACCATCGTGAGAAGGGTATATATAAGTTTGTAATTTCCACAATATAGTTAATTTTCCGACCCTATAAAGTATATAGTATATTCTGGAACCTTATAAATAGCGGAGTCGATTAAGCCATGTCCGTCTGTCTATTGAAATCAATTTTTTGAAGACCCCAGATATCTTCGGGATCCAAATCTTCAATAATTCTGTCAGACATGCTTTCGAGAAGTTTCCTATTTAAAATCGGCAAAATCCGTCCACAAATGGCTGAGATATGAGAAAAAAACCAGGACAACCACGATTTTTGACCTATTACTAAGTCATAATAAAGTCAAAATATTTCAAAGACCTTTGCAACGACATATATAAGACCATAGTAAGTTGGACCTAATATTTTTTTGGACCTAATATTTAAAAAAAAAAAAAATTTTAATTTAAATAAATTTTTTTACAAAAAATGAAAAAACAACTTTGAAAAAAAAAATTTTGTTTACCTAAAAATGTTTAAAATTTGTATTTTGAAGTATAATTTGGTGAAGTACACGCAGAGAAAAAATATAGTTGGGCATGGTTACTGTAACCATTTAAATATTGTTACAAGTTTTTTAACTATATTATGGTCACAGTAACCATTTACATGATTGTGGTAACCTATATATGGTTACAGTAAACAAATATATGTTTGTGACAACCATTCATATGATGAAGGACTTATCATATTATGTTGCTTAAGGCTTATCATAATCTGAGAACAACATATTATGATAAAATTATTCATCATAAATATGGTTGCCACAAACATATATTTGTTTACTGTAACCATATATATGGTTGCTACAATCATGCGAATCTTAAATTAACCATATTATGGTTACCACAATCATGTAAATGGTTACTGTGACCATAATATAGTTAAAAATCTTGTAACGCTATTTAAATGGTTACAGTAACCATGCCCAATTATATTTTTTCTCTGCGTGTATATACGATTCGACACAGCCGAATATAGCTCTCTTACTTGTTAGTAGATAACTTCAAAATTTAGAAATGAAAAATAAATTTTTTCATCCAATGATTCATCCAATTTCTCTAAAATCAAATCGATGTAAAAATATCTTATAATTTCATTAAATTGAAGCAATTACAATAATAGCTTTAGCTGGCTATTTTTCGCAGGCTAGACAAGGAAACCTGTTTGTATAGCATTTCCTATATTATCAACTGATTTTGTTTCTATAGCACTTAATATTTAATAAACTATCACAAAACCGAAACCGATGTTTTGAAATTCTTCGGTGTTTTTGTAACTCTAGTCTATGGACTCTGAAAGCGATTTATATATGTAACCTTTTAAAAAAAACACCCTTTTAGGTATTTATACATATACATTTTAAAAGATGTAGATATTTATACATATAAAAAAGCGGACGTGTGAGACAATCCTCAGTCGCTGCCTTGGACTGTTAACGTGTTAATGTTACATTGAAAATATGCGTTAAATCGACAAAACGAACTAAATTTTGTTTAAACGATTTTAAGGATATAATTAATATACATATTGTAGATTTTTATGAAATTAGTCGATATTTTACCCTACCTTCAGCATCATTACGTGGTACCGCACCCAGATCCTCTTCTTTGGTATGTGTTCTACTGTGTAGAGTATTGCCAATACTACTGCCCATCAGACTTGCGCCCGCACTGCCATGTATAGCTCCCGTAACATTTGTGCCGACAGCAATAGAGCCGCTGCCGCCGCCTCCACCGCCAGCCCCACTACTACCGCTACTGCCCGCACTCAAAGGTAAATTTGCACTTAAACTAGAGGATGATGAGGCCTGATTTGCTGTTTGTGCTGCGGCTGCCACAACTGCCGCTGCTGTATTATGAGCTGCTGCCACAGCAGCTGCCGCCGCATTGGCACTCACCGATGGCGGTAATATAGGACTGCAGGGTGAATGTGAACTGCCCGATGCACTGGACGATGCCAATTGCACACCAGATGATGAATACAAATCCTGATTAAACTGTAAACGAAAAGAAACCACAATAATTATTAATTAGTTGGATAAATCAGACAGACATGGTAAGTTGTAATGTTTGAAATTTTATTTATTTAAATGGTTCATTAGCACTTCTCGTGTGTTTAAAATAAAAACGCCTTTTAAAGTTAATTGCATGTGACATTTAAGCTAATTTATGAAAATGGAAAAATACATACATATCTACATACATACATACATACTATCTACAAAAAGAAAAAAAAATGTCACTTTTGTAATTTATCGCTTAAAATAGACGACAACAGAAAATGAAACCCACAAACAACACCCGCGCTCATTCAAACGATCTCGTTTTACTCTTTTACTTTATATACATATGTATGTATGTATGTACGAGTGAGTGAGTATGAATTGATAATAATGTTTTTGTTTACTCATACATATCGGGCGAGATAAGTATGTATGTAGCTAAAAACAAAAGTAAAGGGTCGCGATCGGGGTCTTGGTTGTAGGGGTTGAGGTCATGTTTACATTCGTATCTATAAACTTATATTTTATGCTTGTCATTTTGTTAAATGTTTAAAAGTATTATTGTAGTTTGCCATAGATAAACACACCAAACCAACTTCTAATATTGTAACATTTCATTTTATATTTTATTATTATTATGAATTTTGTAACGCATGCATGTCGGCTGCTACCGCCACTGCTGCCGTTAAACATTTTCAAATTTACGAGCAGTATATTTCGATTTGGCATTTGCCGTCGTCAAACTATTAAATGTGTACGTATGAATGTATGTTTGTATTTCGTTTTATATTTATTAATAGTTTGGTATTTTTGTTACACGTTTCCTAAAAATACCTTCTCCTAATTCGAGCATAACACTGAAAGCATCATTTATTTTATTATATTTATTTTGTTTTTAACACCTTCTATACGTATGCAGCTCATTTTCTTAAGTGGAAAACAATAATTATAATAATAATGGGTTAACCCAAAGTGTTATCGCCCTCCAAACTACTGAAACTACTATATTCACATTTTATATTGTAGTTTCCACTCAACACCCATCCATCCATGGAAACATACATTTTGGTGACACAAAATATTGATTTATGTGCAAAGATTCCATTATCATTGACATAAATACTTGCATAGGCTTATTTTAGGACCAGTTGTTAGGTACGAAATAATGTTTTCTTCTGGGAATTCTAAAGGTCTTGAATGTTTATAATTGTATCTTCCAATGATGACGATGATGATGTTGTAGTAAATTTAGTACTTTAACTTAATTTTTAATGTTATTTTAAACAATTTCAAAATCTTATTATCACGTGCCAGAGCTGTAAATGAATCATTCTTTTTTGATTTTAATTCATTATGAATTAGCTAAATTTTGAATTAATTCATTGAATTGAAAAAATGAATTGAATGAAATTTGAATCAATTCAAACGAATTAGGCAGAAATGAATTTCAATTCATTTCCAATTCAAATGAATTTGTAAAAATGAGTTGCAATTCATTTACAATTCATTTGAATTGAATTGATTTTGAATTAATTCAAATGAATTAGAAAAAAGAATTAGCAATTCAAATGAATGATTCAAAAATGAGTTGCAATCAATCAAATTCAAGAGCAGATCTCTAGGGGGAATGAAAGATTTCTCCTACCAAAATGAAAATATCCAGTACAAAAATTGAAAAGCCTTGTCCTGTATACGCGCCTGATCAATGAAAACATGGTGTTTGGAGTTTATCTTCAAGAAGAACTGATTTTCATTTTGAAATACACTGAACGACAAAACATATTTAATATTCACGAAGCAATTAATAATTTTTGATATTTTTTGACCCACGACCACCCAACAATAAACTTTTTGCTAATATTTATATTATATTTATTTCAAAAAAATAAAACTATCTTCCAAAAATAATCAAAAATCAGGAAAAATAACAATGTATGTCGTTCAAAACACAATTGAGTTTCATAAATAAGGCTAATTAGATTTAATTAGAATGCATCATTCATCTTAAACAACAATAGCTTTTCAAAATTATCATCTGAAAGAAATCCACGTTTAGAATAGAGGCGTACGAAAATAATCTTTCAACACCAGCTGACGATGGTAACGGCGCATTATATTTAAAGGAAGACTTTTTAACCGTCGATTAATTATACTGCATACTTAATGACATTGAAGAATCTGCTAAATATGCTGCGAATTTCGCTTCGGAGTTGGAAATGGATTGCTAATTTTTTTTCTAATTCGTTTGAATTAATTCAAAATCAATTCAATTCAAATGAATTGTAAATGAATTGAATTAATTCAAAATCAATTCAATTCATTTGAATTGGAAACGAATTGCAATTCATTTTTACCAAATTCATTTGAATTAATTCAAAATCAATTCAATTCATTTGAATTGGAAACGAATTGCAATTCATTTTTACCAAATTCATTTGAATTGACTCAAATTTCATTCAATTCATTTTTTTGTGTGAATGATTCGCGAATTAATTCAAAAATGAGTGATTCATTTACAGCTCTGTCACGTGCGTTCCACATAATTATGTTTGCAAGTGGTTTTTGATGATCATCATACCATCATTGAACAATTTTGTTAACTCATCAAGACTAATAAAGTTATTTAAAGATGTACCCACACAGTTTATGTACTTGTAGCTACTTCTTAACAACTATAATAAACTCTTTTTAACAATTACGTACATTTTCAAACGTTTTAATTATGTTTTAAGAAATAGAAACGCACCCGTTTAGTGTTTCTATTTCTTAAAAGCGCGTTTTTTACCATTTGTTAAGAAAAGTTATGTTAAAAATATAAATTAAAGCTAAAGTTCTCAGCAAAATCTTGGCAATGACTTGCAATTACAGAACAACTTGCTTTTCAATGAATAATTTATAACATTTGCATTACTTAGAAGTAGTTTGGTAATGGCTGACATATAATATGATATATAAGTACTTGTTTACGAAATTTTGAATTAATTCTTAATAAAATTCACTTGACCTTTGAATGATTAAATGTTTGTTAATTCAAATCGAATTTAAAATAATTTATTCGGTGTATGACTTAAAAATGTGGGATTTACAATAGATGGCGTATCTTTTGAACACGGTTTTTGTTTTTAATATCTTATATGTCATTTTGAAGGGTACATATCTGTCAATTATTCTCACTTTGTTAGCGTGAGCAAAAACTTTTTTTTTTGCTTCGAAAATGTCGAATTTTGAACCAACAAAGCGTCATATGCGGGAAATTTTGCTTTACTTCTTTAACTTGAAACAAGTAAGAGTGCTATATTCGGCTGTGCCGAATCTTATATACCCTTCACCAAATTATACTTCAAAATTTTAAATATTTTTAGGTAAACAAAATTTAATTTTTTTTCCAGTTGTGTTTTGAATTTTTTGGAAAAAAAATTTTTCGATTGTTATTTAAAATTTTTTTTTTTTAAATTTTAAAAATTTTTTTTTTCAAATTTTCAAATTTAAAAAAAAAATTTTTGTTTTTTCAATTTTTTTTAAAAAAAAAAAATTCGGGTTCAAAATTTTTTTCCCGATTTTGACCCATTGTAGGTCCAACTTACTATGGTCTTATATACGTCGTTTCAAATGTCTTTGAAATATCTATCATTAGATATCCATATTGTCTATATTAATGTCTTAGTAATCCAGATATAGGTAAAAAAATAGGTCAAAAATCGAGGTTGTCTTGGTTTTTTCCTCATATCTCAGCCATTTGTGGACCGATTTTGCTGATTTTAAATAGCAAAATTCTCGAAAGCATGTCTGACAGAATTATTGAAGATTTGGATCCCGAAGATATCTGGGGTCTTCAGAAAACTGATTTCAACAGACAGACAGACAGACAGACGGACAGACAGACAGACAGACGGACATGGCTTAATCGACTCCGCTATCTATAAGGATCCAGAATATATATACTTTATAGGGTCGGAAATGAAAAATATAGAAATTACAAACGGAATGACAAACTTATATATACCCTTCTCACGAAGCTGAAGGGTATAAAAAGTGCCGCTGAAGCTCGCCGATTACTTACCGAAGCTTCACCATAAGCTTCGGTGAGCAATCGGTGTTCAAAAACAGTTTGATGACTAAGAATTGGAGGTATTACTCCATGAATATTGGTTTCAAACGCAACAAGAGCTTGCAAAATCATTGGAAGCTACTCAGTCAACAATTTCAAAACTTTTGCAAGCATTAGGATTCATCCAAAAACAAGGAAATTGAGTACCATACGAATCAGAGAGACCTTTAATGACGATTTTGTATGTCTGAAATGCTGTTTGAACGCTATAAAAGAAAATAATTTTTGCTCCCAATCAGTACTTGCGATGAAAAATTAATCCATTACGATAACACGAAGCGTAAGAGATCGTATGTGTAGCCCGGCCATCCCGCCGAATCAACACCAAAGCCAAATATCCATGGCGCTAAGGCAATTCTCTGTAATTGGTGGGAGCAAAAGGGTCCCATCTATTATGAGCTGCCGACCAGACCATCACTGGGAACGTGTACCGAACGCAACTGATTCGTTTGAAGCGAGCATTGACCGAAAAACGCCCAGAATATGCGGCCAGACATGAAACCATTTTATCATACGCTCGTCCACATTTGCAATACCTGTTAAAAAGTATTTAGAATGAAGTGGTCCGACTACTATTTATTTCTATTGGATACGCTTCACCGTGGAACAGAGTATCCGATATTGGCGTGATTCGTTCTTGGCCTCAAATGTAGAGCAGTTTTTTTGGTTCGGAATCCATACGTTGTAGAAAGATGGGAAAAGGTCATAGCTAACAATGAATAAGTTTATATTGTTCAAATGTTCTAAAATAATAAAACTAATGTAAGTTGTAGGTAATGGGTTGCACTAGGCAGTATAAGATACAATCGTAAAAAGTAACTCTATGAAATAAGAAAAGTCGTTAGACGGACTTCGACTTTGATCAAATTTCGAAAATCTAAATTATTTAGCATCCAATTTCAAACGATGAAACAGGAATACTATGCACGGAATTAATTAGTTCAGCATAAATTTGTTACATATTTTGAATGAAAAATATGATCGAACATTCTAGCTCTCTTCAGAAGCACTAGTTCACCGCCAACTTTACGTGACGGACTTTTGTTCAATTTCACCTTGAATAGAAATAACTATTTTTAGGGAAAATTTCTGGATGTTTTAGGCCTTTCTTCAATAACATTCAATATTGTATAGACCATTTTCGATCCTATAAATTGTATATATTCTGGATCCTTATAAAATGGGATGTTGATATAATTTGAGAATTTTGGTATTGAACATTTACAAATTCGGATACACAATATTTATGTCTGCCCAGAAAATGAAGGGGTGCTTGCATATGTCCGAAATTTTATAAAATCCTTATATTATTTAAACATGTACATAAAATCCTTCAAAAAAAACTACTCAAAATTGGTACTCAATTAAACGGGAAAATTGATTATCCAGAATGCTTCCGGTCCCGACCAATACGAATAATCGAGGTCCCACTGTATCCTCAATATGTTTTTAAAAATTTTGTAAATATTCACATTTTATCCCACTGTCTAGCCTTTACTTAGACGCTACTGTCCATTTAAATGTTCGTTTCTAAATCACACATAAACTTTCTTTATTCGGTAACCTTTTGTCTACCGCAAAAAGATGTGTGAATTAAGGTTTTTTTTTGTTGTTTGCAAACAGCTAAAGATTGTCATCTAGTCCATCTATACTCGTAAGTGTAGGGTCCTACTAACCACAAGACATTCTGATTAAAACAAAAAATCCACAACAATAATAAAAAAAAGGAAGAAAAACAAATGCGTGATTTATGCCGTGTGATTTTGTTTGTGACTGTTTGAACATTATCGAAATATCAATTCACCTAATAACTTGGCAAACACTTTTTGTTGACCATTTTTTTGTCTGTCTGTTTGTCTTTCTTTAATTTTCTTTTGTGAATAAAACCCAAAAATAATGCTTAAACACAAAAACGCACAAAATCAAAAAATCAATACAATCGGATCGATTGGCCGAAAAAAAGAATGAAATGAAGAGTAAAGGCACATCAAATTCCTTTTGTTGTTTAAACTCGCAAGAGTATGAAGCTTTCGGACCGGACCACGAAGTATCAAAAGCAGAACATTATGCCATGTCTGACAATGCAAAACTTAAAACGAACAATATTTTTCACAAGAGCAGATGAGTTTTGCGGACAACAGCGAACAACAGCAAGGAGGCAAGAGATGAAAATAAAAGTTTGTATTTTGTAAAGAGAACTAACTGAAGGCTTCTACCGGCAGGCAGCAAATACAATTTTTGTTAGTTTCAGTTCTTTTTTTTTTTTGGTTTAACAAAATAATTGTTTTTCTTTTTTGGGCCTTAATGTATAGCCGTTTGTTTGTTTGTCAGTCTGTCCGCCCGTATATTTAGTTGGCCAGTGGTTTGTCGGCATCTGTGCTACTGCACTTTTTTTCTTATTTCGTTGTTCGTTTTGCAGAGTTTTGGGTTGTCATTTGCTCAGCAAAACAATTTGACTTTATGCTTCTTACCGATCGTGTCTTTCGATAAAAAAACAACATTGATTATGTGCTTAAAACAACTGACAGATCAGAAAAGTTTATAAAAAACGAATAAAAAAAAGTTAAATATACATAAAAATACTATGTAGGTTTGTATGCATGTACTAAGTAGTCGTTAACATATACAGATTTGAGTACAAAGAAAATAGTTTTTCATTTTCTATAATACTCTTATCCTGCGATCAAATCGTATCCTTACATATGTAAGTTAAGTTGCTTCATCCGAAATTCTTCTTTATCTGCTGACTTTCTGTTGATAGAACCGAAAAATTCTATGTGAGCAACCGAATAATAATTCGATTGAATGTAATAAAATAAATTATATACTCCTATTCTATCAAAATTAATTTGGAATAATTTACATAATTTACTGATCTTATTATAGGAAACTTGAAGAGGGAAAAAATAACTACACCATTTCAAGTTGTAATTGAGTAAAAACAAACTGATTTTAAGGAAATCAAATTAAACTGATAAAATATAAATTGAATGCAAGATATCCAAATTAATATTGAGAAATAACAAAATGAAATTCAGAAAAGCAAATTAATGTTGAGAAACAAAAAATTTAAACTGAGAAATCCCAATTAATTAATTGTAATTGATAACATAGAGAAATATACATATAACGATAACTCTACGGTCAAACACCTAACTCAGTTGTCAAAAATTCCCAGCTGAATAGCTGAATCCCCTATAGACTAATCTCAGATCACATGGCTAAATCCAATTGATATATTTTTGGTCATTTGACACATATGTTGTCTTTATAGTGCAGAGTGAACTCAATTCTTTACTTCATATATCCCAGGTAATCTAGCGTGAAGTCAATTGTCACTTATGTGACTCTAAGTAATCTATAGTGTAGTTAATTTAGTTAGTTTTATACAAATTGTGTTGTATAATCATCTCTCAGTTTATTTTTTGTAACCTAGTCAATTGCCAGTTTATTGTCACTAAGTAACCTGGAGTGGAGTCACTTTAAACGTTTATTTTTTACTGCACTTTAAAACAGAAGTAATCTATTGGAGAGTTGTGGGAGTAAGGTTTGTTTACAAGCAATCGGTTATTGGACTGTCTTTGAAATGTATTTTTAACTGACTATTTGAGGTCAATTATCACCTTTACATGTTAAAATAACTAGTTATGTAGCTGATCAAGTTACCAGTTAGGTAGCTAGTAATGTAACTGGCTCTATTTAACCAGTATTTGAATTCAATGCGTTGACTACTTTGCACCAGCTATCGGACAGTCTAATTGAAATCCGAAACGGTCAATTGCTTTGGAAATACACGTGCTAAAATAACTAGTGGCGTAACTAGTTGTCACCCTATGAACAAATCATTAGTTCCGGACAGTCTCCTAGTACTACTGGGTTATATGAAAGCTAAAACAACACTAAATGGTAATTGACTAAGCAATTGATTACTTCTGGACGTAGGTACACTAAAGTGACAACTCATAATAAATAAATTCTCAAATCTTTACAAAATGACAACTAGATGGGTAACTGAGAGCCAAAAACCTATGTCTGTTGTCAAAAATCTGATGCATGAGAATGTATTGCATGTATTTTGTTATTGTATTTTCCATTTTATTGCTCTCTCCGCCGTTCTATGTGTTTATTCTATGATTTTTAGTATTATTGAGTAAGAAAAATTATTGAATGGGAATCAGGAGGAATCAAAAGTGGCTGAATTAGTCGGCACTAATTTGCATGATTTACCCCAAAACAATGTAGACTAATTTATTTTCGATGCGTTTTGGCCAGCAAATTTTAATAATGTGTAGCTGGCTGAATTGGTAAGATCTAATATAAATACATACATACATAAATATTTAAGTGTTAGTTTTTGATTTTCTCACAAGTAAAGGTCAGTCAGTCAAGTCAGTCTGCCATTGATGATGACAAGTAGTAGTTTTCAATGCCATGTTTTTCAAATATTAGTTTCTTTGTTAAACTTTTTCAATAAAAGTTCTCACGGTAACTATAAACGTCTGTCTGTCTGTCTATTCTACCTGTAGATCGCCATATAAAATGAATCCTTAAAAGTGTTCTGTTCAGTTCGATTAAGTTTTGTGGTTGTTGTTGTTGTTGTTGCTCTTTTGTTGGCCATGTAGTAGTTGTTGGTTTTGTTTGCCCTAAAAAGTGTCGCATAAATACAAAGGAATTCCTATGTCTAAAGGCCCCAATTATACAAGGCCGCGACATTAAACGAAAATTGGTCTTTTGAAAACTCGAAACCAAATACGTCAAACAAGCACCTTTGCATAAGCAACGTACGCATGTGCATGGAAAGCATCAGCAGCAGCACCTTCCTTCATCATCATCATCATCATAATGTGATAACAACCAACAACTACACTAAAAGCAACAAAACCATCTACATACAAACAAACAAACATTCAGTAGAAAAATTTAAAATTGCTATTGCTTGTTTTCGATTTTAGCTAACTTTTTGATGGCAAATATAAAATAAAAATTAAAACAAAAAAAAACAGAAATCGCTTTGCAAACAACAGCAACAACAATAAAATAACAAAACGTTGTCGTTTGTAGTTGGTATCATGTTTTGGTAATTTATAGTCTTTGCCGCCATTAGTTTGTTTGTTTCTTGTTGAGAATTTAGCCACCAACAAACTGTCCAGTCCGCCAACCCGGCCAACGAATGAATCGTATCAACATGTTTTGTATGAGTCACCTCTCAAAGAAACGGCGAAAAATCATTGAACATTTATTGTTTTTTGGAAACGTAAACGAACTGAACTGAGCTGAATTGATTTGAATTGAATCGTTCGTAGGCCCTCCAATCCAGTCCTTACAAGTTTCAAGCAAATTTATGCATGAAGAAAATTTGTCATTTCAAACAATGTCGTAGTAGCAGCAGTTTCATTTGTGGGAGAAGTGTGTGAAGGATTCTGATTAGAAAAGAAAAATACATTTTTGGGTATTTGAATCTTAAAAGGGTGTATTAAACAGTGGCGTAACTATTAGATTGCTTCCAAATTGAATGGCTAGAAAAACTTTATGCCAAGTTTCCAAAAGTGACTGTTTCCAAAATAGATCGTTTAAATATAAAAACACGTGAAAAAACCTAAGAATGATTGTATGATGTAACAATTTTAATATTTTTTAATAAAAATGTTGTTAGTTGTCATGATTTTTTTAATTTACATATATTCGTAAGCAGCGACTCTAATCACCCCATATTTCTTTGGAAACGTGAATTTTTATGAAAGAAATAAATTAAAGAAAAAGTAAAATTCTATATTCACTATGGTGGGATCTAAGACAATCACTCTGATTTAAACTTTATAATGTTTAAAATAAATTAATTGGGGTATTCAAACGGTCTGCTATTAGGTCGTATTGTCATAATGTCCTAACATATTATTTTAGTTTAAACAAATTATTGTTGAGCTGCAAACAAAAAGTGTTGTTCTATGACAAAACAATAAACATAGTTCAAAAAGTTTTATTAGTTTAGAACCTTTTTGTTTGAAACGCAACAAACATTTGTTGAAACTAAAATAATATGTTAGGACATTATGACAATACGACCTAATAGCAGACGGTTTGAATACCCCAAATAATAAAAAGTCATACTTATTTAAATCAGAAAAAAAAGAAGAAAGTACACTTTAAACTTAATCAAACTATGTATTTATTACAATGCATTATACAATTTACATATATGATATAAAAGCTTATCGCGATATTTTCCAGAAACTGAAGAGTAATTTCCCCTTTTGTTTGATATAATTTAATGTTTATTTTCTTCTCTTTAGAGCATTTAAATAAAAGCTTGTATTAAAATTGTTTTTTTTATAGGGTTCAGAACACGTGTAGATGATAAAATTGTTTTAAAAAATGGGTGTTCTGTTTGGGCAACATTTAATAAATGGGTTCATCAACAAACAAAATTGTTGAATTGTTGAAACGATACCAAATCACATGAGATCCAAGAGCTCTATAGATCGATGATTACCAACCTCTTTTGGCCTGAATCGAATGATACACCAACTGCATGTGGTTTCAAAAGGAAGGCGCGTAGAGATGATATGAACTTGTGACTGAGATCGTGCGATTTGACCACGTTAGACTTTTTCTTGTGGGGTTTTCTTAAGTCGCAGGTCTTTGAGAATAAGCTACAAAAATACAGCGGCCATCAAAACTAAACCATCATTCAAATACTGCCTGATTTATGCTTTATGGCATCGATAGGCCTTTCAAAAGAATAACAAATGTCTACGATATCCCACACACACTTTGTTTTATTAAAATTTAAAGATAGGAATACATTTTATCTTAAAAAGCTTATATTCTGAAACTACATTTAAAATACTTTAAAATTCATGAACATTTTTAAGTTCCAAATTAGAAAATGTAAGAAATTAGCCTCATATAAAACTGCAATGGAAGAATCCTCAAAATTTAGAGATTATTTTAATATTAACAGCTTTAAAAAATTTTCGAACATAAGTTCGAACTTTCAAATTTAATTTTCGAACTAATGCCAAATTACAGACTATTCGGGCTACGAGAACTGGTTCAAAATTTAGTAAAGAACTGTCAAAAACAATTTTACTTTTTCTGAGTGTTTTTTTTTTGTAATAAATAAAGAAGTGTGTCGATTTAGTGTGATAGTTGGTATAAAACTCTAAAGTTGATTTGCATCGGGCGTAATTTTTGGAAAATGATTATTTACAAAAAACTTGTTATAAAATATTAAACTGAATTGTCTTTAAAAATAATGATTAAAGTAATAAATCGGATGAAAAATGTTCGAATTATAAAAAATTCCATCATCATGTCCTAGACTCCACATGTTAAGGAAAATACATGAAAAAACATTTAGGGCCTGATTCGGAAACATGACCGGAATCTTAAACAAACTACAAATACATATTTTTATGAAAATTACTCAGTTTTCTAATAATTTCTTTAGTGTTTTCCTTACAAGAATATGTAAATTGTTTTCCTTGTTTTGGGAAATTTATTAATGCAATATGATATTCACCTTCCCAAGATTCATAAAAGCTGTCATATGAATTTTTGTCTAACTAGGATGACGTTTAGCGGTATTTTCTTTGACATGTGGCCTGGTCGGGGGAATTTTTAACATTTTGAGCATTTAAAATCCATTTGTGACTTTTGTAACTATTTAAAAAGATAAATTTGAATATATTACGATTCTATTATAACCCAATTTAATCTTTCATAAAAAAAATTTGAGGTCTGATTAAGAAGAATGACCGCAAAATAATTTTAAAATTTTTGTTTGAAAAACACTCAAAAATTATTTGAAAACTGAGTGATTTTCATACAAAAATATTTGAAAAAATGTAATATTTTTCAAACAATAAACATATGGTTTGAATTTATGTTTCCTTTTTACTGGAGAATGCTATTGAAATAAAGTTTAATACAACTGTAATTCAATTGCTTGGCTATAATTCAAGACTTGTATTACACTTGATTTCAACTTGTATTCCAGTAGAAATGCATGACATAAATTCAAGCCAAATAATTTTTGTTTGAAAGATAACAATACATATTTTCAAGTGCTTGAATTTTGAGCTTTTAAATGCTTACTGGGAATTTAAAATACAAATAAATACAAATTTTAATAATTCAGTTTTACTTACTCTTTCATATTGATAAAATGAACGACTTGGTCCAGCACGGCCATATAAATATGGATAATAAGCACCGTACATAACTTCAGGGCAGGATACTGCCATTGTAGGCTCTCGAAACGAGGCTCAAAATTCTGATGTTTTTGAATATCAGAAAACACGTTGTCTGTTATTGTTTTTTTGCCGTCTGTCTATCTGAGACCTTAATAAATTTTATTCTCAAAAGAATTGTTAGTTAGTTAATCTACAGATGCGAAGCGATCAAATCTTTAAACTGGATGTTGATATGACGCTGTTACTGTTTTGTTTTGTTGGTTGGTTTGTTGTCTGTTAAACAGTTGTTAAGAAAAATAAAACTTGTTCATCAATTTAACAATTAATTTA